>NW_007232898.1:130265-173795 GCF_000164805.1 Carlito syrichta
CAGAGAGAGAGAGAGAGAGAGAGAGACAGAGAGAGAGAGAGAGAGAGAGAGAGATTTTCACCCTATTCAAACTAAAAATTTTAATAGAAGTATTAGCATTTAAACTTTGCAGTGTTAATAGGAGACTATAATGATATTTTCATATAAAAAGTCTGGCCTGCTGTAATTTTATTCATGCATTCATTGGCCTAAAAATAATACTAGATTATTCTATGTGTCAGATTCTCTGTTGGGCACCAGTGACAAAAAATGGTGAGCAGAAGCCAAGAAAGACACGATTTTTAAACTTCTCTAGTACAGGAATTGATAAATTTTTGTGCAAAGAGCTAAATAGTAAATCTGCTAGGCTTTGCAGGCCATATAGTATTTGTCTTGACTCCTCAACTCTGCTATTGAAGTGCAAAAATAGCCAAAGACAACATATAAACGAATGAACATGGCTGTGTTCCAATAAATCTTTATTTACAAAACAGGCAGTGAGTTAGAATTGGTCTGTGGCCTGTAGTTTACCAACCTCTAGACTAGTACAATAGACAGAGCGCAACTCAGCAAGCATACTAAAAAATGAAAGGAAACTGGTTCCAGGTGAGTGTAATACCAAGGAAGTTCACACAGATTGACATTAAAAGACTTATGGGTCTAGACAAGAAAAGAGGAAAAGGGAATATGATAGAATACGAAGGTGGAGGGATTGGCAGAGACCAGGACATGCAGGACCTGGTGAATGATATCCAAGGTCATGTCTTCATCCTCAGTGACATGGAAAACACTTGATGGCTGTTAGGGCCTTTCCTTTCACCTATACTTCTATGCTAGATGACCTTCTGCAAGAGGACTGCTGACCATAGGAACGGTCCTCTTTTTAGAAGCTCATTCCACTATGACATCATAAGAGGCCTGAAAGTGGCTAAGTGGGTTAACATTCTTCTTTTGCCCTCTCATCATGCATACTACAAGGAAAAGAAAGTCAAGTTTGATTTTAGTGCTTCATTGTGGGTTTTGGGTCTCCGAACCCAACTGCCCTTCTGTGGGGTCCTTTTTTCTCTCACTTGGCTGTAATCTTTGGATATCCACATCTTGGAATGCAGATCTAGAACCACAGCACATGTGGACTGGGCCACCTCTTTCCTTGCCATATTTGAGGGAATCCCTCTTCTCTTTGAGTTTCCATTTATACAGTCATACAATAATAGTTATTCTACACACCTCAAATTGTTACAGTGAAATTCAACTATGAAATTTTCTTTTGTCATTTATAAAACACTACCAAAAAGATGAAATGCAAGGATGGTGGTGGCAGTGGTGATAGTAATGAAAAATGGTGATGACAATTTAGCAATGTATGAGTTGTCAGACTTAATGCATTTATTTAACATACATGCATTGAGCACTTGTATATCAGGTTCTAGGTATTAGGAATACAATTGGGAGGGAAAGACAGACATAGCCCTTGCCCTCAGAGACCCTGCAGTCTAGTTGAGGTAGAATGTCATTTAAAAAACAGTCACACTGACAATTATATCTGTATTATTATATATTATAAATTATTATATAATGTATTTAATTATATAATGCAAAAATTATTTCTTCATAAGTATAATTAAGCAATGGTACTATCAAAGATGCATATGTGTTTGTAGTTGTTAAGAAAAAAAAGACTTATCAGAGGAAATGGAATTATATAGAGGCCTGGAGTATTTGGAGATTTGAGTTAGTCAGGTGAAAGGTATAAATAAGACTGTCCAGGTACAGAAGGCAGCATATGGGAAAACCTGGAGGTGGACAAGATTGTGGTGTCATCAAGAAGCTAGGATAACATGAGAATAATGAACAAAAGGAAACAAACTTCAAGATGAAAGAGAACAGGTTAGCAAAGGCCAGCTCCTTCAGGCTGTACAAGACATGTCACCAATAAGGGTCTTTGTCCTAGAAGGTGTGGGGTACCAGTGAAAGTTTCCAGCAGTGACATCATGTCATCCTCTTGGTGTAAAATAAAAAGCATGAGTTGTGCTGTGTAGGGAATGAATTGCAGAAGGACAAGTGCAGGAGAAAAAGACAAGGCAGGAGGCTGGGGCAGACATACTAGTGAGAGTCCGTGCTGGCTGGGTGATCAGGGTCATGGTAATGGAAAGGAAGGTAAGGGGACAGAAATATATTTTGGAGATAAGACTGATGGATATCATTAAATGATTGAATGTGCTAGTACACAAAAAAAGGGGAATGGGGGAATAAAAATCAAGGATGATCCTTATGTTGCCTGAAGTGAGAAATCGGGTGAGTGTGACATTAGATTACCTGAAATGTGAAAGAAGACAGAAAGAGAAATTATACATGGACACATGTGGGGTGACTGATGGATGGGTTTGTGTATGTGTATTTGTGGGGTGACTGATGGATAGGTTTGTGAGAAAGAGAGAGAGAGAGAGAGAGAGAGAGAGAGAGAGAGAGATATGAAGGAGAGAGACCAAGAGATAGATTCCGTAAGAAAGCCAGTAAGATAATTACTTTTACTCAGAGAGTGATTTTTCGTTTAGCTGTACCTTGTACAAACTACAAGACTGGCTGCTGACACTGGTTAAAATGGTCAAGTCTCAAGCAGTTGGCACTGTCTCCTTATTAAAAGCCAGATTGCTATGTTCAGATCCTACCTGTCCCCACTCTGTTGGGTAGAATAATGATTCAGTAAAGATGCCTGCATTCTAATTCCCATACTCTGTAAAAATCTTAGGTTACATGGTAAAGTGGAGTAAGGTTGCAGATCAAGTTATGATTGCTGATCGGCTGACTTTTAGATGAGATGTTCTTGGATTATCCAGGTGAGTCCAATGTAATCACAAGGATCCTTAAAAGTGAAAGAGGGAATCAGAGGAGACCAGAGACAGAGAAATTTAATGATGGAAACTGGCTCAGACATGCGATGTGGTTGGTGCTGAAGATGGAGGAAGAAAGCAGTGAATCAAGGAATGTGAGCAAATTCAAGAAGCTAGAGGAGGCAAGCAAAAGGATTCTCCCCTAAAGCCTCTAGAAAGGAATGGAGCCTTGTTGACACTGATTTTAGTTCAGTGAGATCTGTCAGACCTCTAACTTACTGAAATGTAAGCCAATAAATTTGTGTGGTTTTGAGCCATTAAGTTGATGGTAATTTGTTACAGCAACAATACAAGAGGAATCCATGCATTTACTGGTGCTTGTGGGAAAGATATTTGACCTCTCTGTACCTCAGTTTCTCCATGTGTGGAAAGGGACATAACTAAAATACATACTTTACAGAGATGAAGGCTGAGCAGAGCAATATATGTAAAACACTTAATACAGAGCTTGGCATATAGTAAGTAATAATGTCAGCATTTACCCTTTCTCAGTATGCTCCTGTGTCAATGTGCAGAAAGACGGCTGCTTTTCTCAAAGGGTAGGCAGGTTTGTGGCATTCGTAGAGGCTGCAGATATTCAACAATGACTTGCCCAAGCCAGTGGACTATGATTTGCCCAAGCCATCTGCAGAACTGGGTTGATTTCACCCTTATATTTCTAGTAGCCCTATAGTACCTGGCCTAAATTAAATATGCCTCTAATTACTGACCTAAATGAAACTGAACTCACAGATGAGAACACCTTTGGCATTTCCTGCTGATGTGAAAAAGCATGGCACAGAGCAGCCTGTTTTCTCATTCTTTAATGGATTTGTTCCTTTTTGAGAAGTAAAATGAAGCAAGTCTCTAAGATGACTAAATCTGTAGTTCTTAGAGCAGGGTATCAGTATGCTTTGCAGCATCTGCATTTCATAATATTCAAATTATTAGCAAATAAAGATTATTATAAATTATTAACTGTTTGTGAGTGGAATTATTTGCATATTTTAAAACTTTCTTTTCATACTAAATCTTCAAAACACCTTCTCTCCTTGCAAATCATGAAAGATTATTGGGATGACAGGTTTTTGCCTGGCTATATGACGTTCATTTGGAAGAAGGGAGCAACTGTTGCCTGAGCTTGTGTTGAGAGCCTGGCTCCCTGCCCTGGAGTCCTTTCTTCCTTTCACATGGGTCTACATGCTCAGACCCGTGGCCTCAGACCTGCCCAGGCACACATCTCTGCTTTGGCCTTGAGCTGGAATTCTGGAAGGAGTTAGCTGATTCACATCCAGAAGAGCTCGGATCTCTCAGTCTCTGTTGTGGCTCACCTTTTTCCAGAGACCAGCTGGTTCTGCCCCAGTTATATTCTCACTTTGTGTCCTCTAACTTCAGCTCTGCTATGCTGTGTTCTTAAGTTCCTCTGTGTTGATCTTCTAATCTGAGTTTCATGAAGGTACTTTCTGATCCCCCTGGCCCAGTACCTGGCAGTTGGGTTCTTATGTTCCCAAACTCTGATGCTTCATCTAGTTTAATAGTTCCTGAAACGTGATCTTTCTGTATGCATCTTCCTGCCTGAGCTTTCCAGTAAGGTTGAATGAGAGACAGTGAGGTTGGTTCACCAAGGTATTTTCTGCCAAGTGACCCTGCCTGAGGAGTTATTTGAGTGGGGCGGAGGCAGGGGGCTAAGTCAACAAGCCAGGCATTGACTTGATTCCATGACAACCTCTCTTTAAAAGGATGAATTTTTTGGTTTGGTGCTTAATCTACAATGTAAAAAAAGAAGGTCACAGCTCAAATTTTTGCCCCTAAAAAGGAATTACTCTTCCAAAGCCCCAGAGGAAAGTAGAGTCTGGCTTTCTGATTATATGTTTCATTGCAATGCAGTGATGTAATGTCATACATGATAAAACTAGGGAGCTGGGCTTGAATTGAAGTCAATTGAAGCTTACAAACTTAATCCAGGTTTGGGTATTTCAAATTTGTCCAGCCATGATTTCTAGGGCAAGTATTTGAGGTTAGAATAGCTTATGAGTGACATGGACCATTGGTTGGTTTTGTGTGCAATTCATTGGGCCGCTGAAAAGGAAACTTTACTCATATGGTTTGGAGAGTGTCATTTTGAAGGGAAAACTCAGCTAATCTCTGCATCCTGAGAGTTTTGGAAGGGAGGCTTTTGCACTGCCATTTTATCAGACCATAAATGAGTGTGAACAGGTAGAGTCTGTCTCAAGGATTATAAAGGACCTGGCAGATTTGTTTTGTATGAGTTTGTGGGTAATCCCTAGTTTGTTTAACTGGGTGATTCTGGGTCAGGGAGCAGTTGATGCAAGTTCACAGAGACACATTTACAAAGGAAGGTCCTGTGCTTTGGCCCTGATTTCAAGCAGACGGCTCACAGTGTTCACTGTCCTCTCGCACATCCTGGCTCCTTACTGAAGTTGTTGCCCTTGAAAGGCACAGTCCTCTCTACCCATGACAGAGTCCAGGATGGCTCATGTGAGGAAAGTATTCCCACTGCCTTCCGCTGAGAGTGCCAGGGAATTTATTCAAAACCAGAATGGTGTTTGAAGACAGAGAAATCTCTTTGGTTGAAGAACTTGATTTTTGTTCCTTGATGCTGACTAAAATCATTGTTGGATCGCATAAACATATATGGAAGCAAACACTTCAAAAAAAACTGATGAGACATTGTGTCCTTTCTTGTTAGTGAGTCTCACGTTCACCAAACTGGATGGAAGAATCCATTTGTGTGCATTCTATAAATAATAGAGTTATTCTTTGAAGCAGGATGGAGACAAAATAGCTAAGGTTGAAGGAACAATAAAATAAAAAGTTTGATGCTAGAGAGAGCAGGTGTAGACAAGGACTTTAAAGAACAATGGCTATGGCAAAGAGACTACAGGGATAGAGTCCATAGGGAATTGAGGCCGTAGAAATGAGCAGGTTCAGATGATGGAAGCTTATCGCTTTGCTGAGAATTTTTCAGGACTTGCTCTTTTGCATGCCTGCACCCCCCAACCACCAAGTTTTTCATCTCTGATGAGTTAATATTATTTAAAGGGAACTGTTTTGAAAATTAGACTCTTCCCATTTACTGATTTAATAATTCTTTCTGCTAGATATGGGGGATTCTTATCCTTGGGTCACTTCTGGATCTAAACATAATTTGCCTTTCCTGAATCTCCTCAAACTCTAGAAACCCTGGATATATCACTTCTCTCCCTTTTAATGCTACCCATGGGACAATTGTTGATCATCCAATATTAAAATATTCTGTAATATCTAGGTTTATTTCTGTTTATCTTTCTAAGACTCCAGTATTTTTGGACACTTAAGGGTCCAGTTGGCTTGGGGATATCAGGAGTGCCTGCGGTCACTGACCAGTGCTGACCCTTGAGGAGAGCCAACTGTCCTTTGGAGGAAAACCTGGAACGTTCCTCCTTCCAGCTAGCTGCCTTGTCCTCCCTGATCCCTGACAGTCTTTCTCTGTTTTTTTCTTCCCTTAATTATAACCTGAGTTGAGTCATCTGGTATAGCTAGTGGTGGTTACAGTTTAATGTCTGCTCTAATAGTTACTTAGTCTTCAGGAAAAGTAAGGAAAGTGGTTGGTTTGAAACAGCCTAATTCTCCTCAGGACTGAGGTCATTCACAGAGGTTCATTAGGAAGACACAGAATATCTTTAAAAGCCACTAAAGAAACAGTACTCAGAGTTTCCATTTAGCCATTTCCCAAATATCTGTCTAATTTTAATTCAGATAAGTAATCAGAGCACAATAGAACCACTGACAGTGCTGCTTACTATCAGAATGGGATTTATCTTTGTTCCTCCATGTGATCTTGGTATATTCTGCTAGGAAAAAAAAATCTAAATTAGAGATTCTAAAACTTTCATGTGTCTCAGGTTTCTGAGCCATACCCCCAAGTGACTACAATTGATCTGGTTGGGTGGAGCTTAGGGAAACTGCATTTTTTTTTTTTTTGAGTTGGAGTCTCACTCTGTCACCCAGACTGGAGTGCTGTGGCCGTTCCCGACCACTGCAGCCTCGACCTGCTGGGCTCCAGCGATGCTTCCACCTCAGCCTTCCAAGTAGCCAGAATTACAAGCATGTGCTACCACGCCCGGCTGATTTTTTGATTTATTGTAGTGATGAGATCTCGCTGCCCAGGCGGATCTCGAACCCGCGAGGAAACTGCATTTTAAATAATCATCCCCAAAATGATTCTGATGCAAGGGGTTCATAAACTTTGGCAATTAGGGCAGCAGCCATCTTGCTTCTAGTATCAACTAGGAGCTGGAGGAGTGGTGCAGTAGAAGTATATGAATACCTGACACAAAACACCTTTTGAATTACTAGGGGATAAAAGGGCCTAAGGTCTAATTAACAAATTAATTAGAGAGAATGACAGAGAGTCACAAAGGAAAAAAACAAAATGAAAAATTGATAAACACTAAAACTAAAACAAAGTCAAAAAATGACAACAGCAAAATAAAAAATGAGATTTAGAAAAATGTATACAAAGCAGATTTACTGTTTTTAAAAATGCTTTTCAACCTGGGTCAACATAGAACTATTTTTTAAAAAATAGCTAAATAAAGATATTTCAGTAGTTACCAGTATGCTTCAGATTCATTAATCCAGCAATTTCCCATTTTGGACATTTTTTCTAAGAAAACTATTATTATCTACACAGTCATGAGTATATAAGAACATTCATTGTAGCATTATTTAAAATATTAAAAGCAATAACTATAATATGTACAGAGTTAAAAATGTAAAAATCTGTAATATGAAATGCACTGAAGTCATTAAAACTATGTGATAAGAAATTTATTTAGTATTCCAAATTTTTCTTGAATCATTGTTTATTTAAATGGAGTAAACTAGATTATGAAATTACATGTAGAGTTTATCTTAAATAGTAACAATATTAATGGATATCATAGATATCATCATTAAAATTTTTTGCTTTTTTTAAGCTTCTAAAATTTTCTACAATTAGCAGGCATGATTTTGAAAAAAAAATTGTTAAAATAGTAAATAATAAGATGTTTCACTTCAATATGCCAAGCAGATGCACATGAAAATTTAAAAAGCAAATGTTTTCATAACATAAATAACCAATGTTCCTTTTTACTGGAAAAATAGAATTATTTTATTTTTATTGTAATTTAGAAATTTTGCTAGTATCCTTTTATACTAATAAAACACATAAGAATTAAAGCATATAAAATCAGAAAAGTACTTATGGATTAATATACATATATTCATTTATAAGTATGATATATATGTGTATATATGTATCTTGTGTAATGAAAACAAATAAATGTCTTATTTTTCACTGCTTAAAGCACACTTAAAAATTGCTTATCTGTCACATCCTCCAAAAAGCAAAAGTTTATAATAGTGGAATTTATTAAAAATTATGGACATCAGCCATAGTTACTCTCCAAGGAAAATACATATAATCTAGTATTTAAATATTAACTAATAAAGGAGCTCAAATAATTCTATGAAACAGATAGCTGCTCACACATGTTTCTTGCAGCATTATTCACAATAGTAAAAGTAAAATAGTGAAACAACCGTGCTGCCCATCAAAAGTGGAACGGATAAAAAAATGTGGTACATATACATGATGGAGTATTATGCAGGCATAAAGAAGGACAAAACTATGAACTTCACAGTAGCATGAATGGATTTAAGTCTATAATATCCAGTGATCTATCACAGAAACAAAGAACTGAGTGCCATACGTTCTCACTCATAAGCAGACTCTGAACAATTTTCATAATCCTATAAGAAAGGGATTGGCAGTAGTGGGAAACTGCCAGGGGAGGGAAGGGTGGCACATTCATCAATAAGAGTACCTGATCTCAAACCAGGTGAAGTGGGAACCAAAGTGATGCCCAAACTTTACCTGCACAATAATCATTTGTATAACTAATCCTGAATTGTACCCCACATCTTTAAAATAAATTTTTTGGCCTGGCTCAGTGGCTCAGCCTGTAATCCCGTGCTTTGGGAGGCCGAGGTGAGTGAATTGCCTGAGTCCGCGGGTTCGAGACCCACTTGAGCAACTTGACGAGACCTCATCTCTACAATAAATTAAAAAAATTAGCTGGGCATGGTAGAGCGCGCCTGTAGTTCCAGCTACTTGGAAGGCTGAGGCGGAAGGATCGCCGGAGCCCAGCAGGTCGAGGCTGCGGTGGCTGGGAGCAGCCACCGCACTCCAGTCTGGGCGACTGAATGAGACTCCAACTCAAAAATAAATAAATAAATAAATAAAATAAAATAAAATAATTTTTTAAAAGCTAATTTAAATTTATGTACTAAATATTCAGTTCTAGAGTTTGGAAAAAGACAGAAACACATATTAAAATAGTTTAAAAATTTTTAAACAAAAACACTATTTTTTTCTAAGCCAATTCTTTGAAAAACATATTTCAAAATGGATGGTTTCCTAGGTAATATGAATGGCCAAAAATTACATTAAGGATAATGTTTATGAATCAAAAACGGTTAAAAAAATTTTACTTCCAACAATGGTGACAAAGCCATATGCTTCCACCAGTGAATCCCAAATTTTTGAAGCATGGATAATTTCAATGTTGTATAAACTGGTCCAAAGCATAAAATAAGAAGGAAAGTTTCCCAATAAGTTATGTAAGGATATCACTGACATTAAGTTCTGGGAGAGACTGCACAAAATCAAAATTAGAGGTCAAATTTATTTTTAAATATTGATACAGAAATCCCAAGTAAAATCTTTGCAAATAGAATCTGATAGTATATTAAAATGATAACCTTCTGTGAAAAATAAGTCATATCTGAGATTGCCAGAAATATACAATTTGCCAATAATAGATATAAGCACTTTAATAGAGCAATAGAAAATGCCATATCAGTGTTACTCAAAGCACAATCTTTAGCATGCAAGAAAAAGTTGACAAACACTGATTTATGGGTCTCAACACCCAAAATTCCAATTATACTAGTAGGGAGTGGGGCACTGTTGAAAATGTGCATGCATGGGAAGTTCCCACATCATACTGATGTTATCAGTCAGGGATCACACTTTGAACAGTGGTACTCAACTTTGATTGCAAGTTAAAATCACCAAGGCAGCTCATGAAAATGCCAGTGTCTGAGTTCCAACACCAGATACCCTGATTTATTCACCTGGGCTATGATTTGGGTATTTGAAGGGAGATGTTTAAAATCTCTCCAGGTGACTTCAATATGCAACCAAGGTTGAGATCCACTCTTCTATAAGGATTGATCAAACCAATGGGCTTGCATTATCTTCACTATAAATGTTTACTGGTGATTAAGCAGGGTATTATACAATCCATTGTAAAAGATGACATAGGCATAATCATGATAATAATTTATGAAGCAACTGCTTTATGTAAGGCAGTTTACATGTGTTATCTCAAATGCTTGAAGTGACTCTTCAAAGTCAGCCTGGTTTTTCGTGCCACTGGTTAAAAAATGGAGACTGCATAGGGTGACCAATTATCCAGGTTTTTCCTGGACGGAGGGACTTCCCAGAATATGGAACTTTCAATGCTAAAACCAGTCAAGTCGTGGGAAAACCAGGATGAGTTTACTGCCTAAGGCTAATAATGTACCTAAGTTTATGTGTTACTAAAGGACATAGCCAGGAATGGAAAGCAGGTTTGACTTGTGATCTGTGCACTCGACTTCACTGACCTGGAAAATGTCATGAGGAAGGGATTTTAAAAAACCTACTCAAACTGGAGTTCTGGTGAATCTCCACTATGATGCTAGGGTTGACTACTTGGTTATGGACTGTGGAATAGATTTCACATATTTTTCAGTATAAAGAAATAGAAAGTTTCCTGAACTAAATAAATAATAGTATTTATTGTAGTGGTTCTTGGAGTGGCTCCCAGGACTTGTAACAACAGGACTGTAAGAGAATTTGCTAGAAATTCTGACACACTGTATCAGAAACACTAAGGATGGGACCAGCAATCTGTCATTTAAAAAACTCTCCTGGTGATTCTGATGCAAAGTATAACAATCACTGACTTTGGGGGTGAAGGTGAGAATTGAGATGTTTTCAAAGTTTCCCAGATTCTGACATGCATCCAGGGTTGAGAACAGCTCCAGACCCCAGAACAGCATTTCTTTGGCTAGGCTATAGGTTAGAAATACCTGGAGAGTTCTCAAGCCCAGGCTGCTAGATCAATTCAACAGGAATTTCTGGGTTGACATCAATATTTTTCAAATCTTTCTAGACAACACCAATATATAATCAAGACTGCTTTCTACCCATCAAGGCTGTAGAATTCCTCAGCGAATCTAGTCGGTATGGTTCCTCATTGCTAAACGGCAGAAACTTTTCTATGAATATGGGACTCCATAGTTGCAAATGGGAAAAATGCTAAACTAACTCTATCTGGTACCTGTCAGTTTCCCAACTTTTCTCGGGTGTATCTACTAAGAATGACTCTATGAATTTTTTTGAAAACTCAGGTGGGAATATGTCCTCTGAGACAATCAGATTCCTTTGCAGGATTTGGAATCTCTTTATGAAGACAGAAAAAGTCAGTAGGCATATCATAAAATGTAAAAGTAATTTTTCAGTGAAACGACAGGGATTGTTATAAAGATATGCCCAGAGCTACTCCTTTGCTGAGACTATTCCAGGGCTTGGATTGCTAATTTGAATACAGCCATGGGCCTCACCTGGAGTCAGTCTTGCTAGCCAATGGTCATTGCTTTAGTAAGTTAAAACTTCTCATTTGAATTTCCAAAAATAATGTTTAATATTTCCCCAAGACTAGTAAGCAGTGACAATAGGGGAAAAATAACCTTTTCTTTTCTTTTTTTTTCTTTTCTTTTTCTAGGTCAAGAAAACTCTTGAAAAGGAGAATTTTCTGAAATGAATTCTGCATTAGGCAATGATGTGGTGGGGCATGGAAAATACTGGAACTGAAACTCTTTCATTTCTTTTACTATCCAAGCTGTGAATTTCAAAAATAACAAGTCATTATAAAAGTGAAACATAAGATTCTTCACACCCACTGTTTTAATCATTTTAAAACCTTCTATAACTTGAAGTAACTAAAACATTTTTAGTAGCTAATGCTCACTGAGATTTTAGTGCTTTCTGAACATAAAATAAAATAGCATTTATATTCTGTTCTAGGTAGAGTGCTAGACATTTGGCATTTATTCATTCAACATCAACTTTGTGCTAGAGACTGTAATGGTTGCTGAGGGTTTGGAGATTAATTACACATTATTCCTACTTTCTATGAGCTTACCCTCTAATAATATAATTGAAGTATGATGTAGTGTAGGCAATGAGGAGGGGTACCCCAAAAGAGCAGTTTGTCTAGTTTGGTAGGGTCAGGGAAGGAGGCAAGAATGAAGGGGAGACTTACAGTAAGAATTGATACATGACCTGGATAATAAAGAGCAATAGTAATCAGCAAGAAAAATTTAAATACACTGTATTGTTTATTCTGTATATGAATTCCAATAAATAAATGTTACTAGTCAAATCTCAGAGACAATTTTAATTATTTTAACCAAGCAACTGGTTAATGTGGAGCAAATTTTATGGGAGGATATCCTTGTTAGCTAGCCTATATAAGGATCAGTTCCATATCTGTCTGTTTATCTATCATCTATCTATCTATCATAGACCGAATTGTGTCCCTTCCAAATTCATAATTCACATATTGAAGTCTTAATCCCCAATGTGACTTTATTTGGAGATAAGGTCTTTAAGGAAGTACATACAGTTAAATTAATTAATAAAGGTGGACCTAATAGGACTGGTGGTTGTATAAGAGGAGGAAAAGATACCAGGAATTGCTTTCTCTTTACATGCACACAGAGGACAAGGTGGCTGTCTACAAGTCAGAAAGAGAGACCTCACAAGACACCAAGCTTGATAGCACTTCGATCTTGGAATTCCAACCTCCAGAATGGTGAAAAGATAAATTTTAGTTGTTTAAGCCACCCAGTCTGGTATTTTGTTATGGTAGCCTGAGAAGACTAATGCACTATCCATGAGGGAGAGCCCCCCAAAACCAGAATTTATTTATACAAAAAATAGTGTATTTATTCTTCCATGTTTGAACTTCAGTCACCTTCAAAGTACTCTTTGTTTGATGCAATACATCAGTTGAGACACTTTTCCCACTGCTCAGAACTGCTTCTGCCATTTTGTGTTTCACCTCTTCCACATCGGCAAAACATATTTCCCTTTGAGGACTTTTTTCGTGCAGGGAAATTTTTTTAAAAAGTCACTCAGGACAGCTAGGGAATAGGGAGGGTGGAGCATGGGAGTAATGCTGTTTTTGGCTAAAAACTGCTGAACACTCGAAGCATTGTTGCCAGGCGCATCATCATAGTGGAAGAACCAGTCACCTGTTTGCCACAACTCAGAATGCATGTTCTGCAAATGTAACCTTCTCAAAACTTCCAGATAAAAACTTTGGATGAACATTTGATCTGGAGGAACAAATTCTGAGTGTACTACAAGGGGCCTGCCCTCCAAAAAGAAAAGTCCAGTTTTTTGGTCTGAAAGACCTGGACGCTTTAAAAGTTGACCATCTCCTAACAAAGTGTCTTTGGAAAAATCACTTTGGCATTTTTAACCTCACTCTCTTTATCTGTTAAAAGTTTTTTTGGTCTGAAGGACCTGGGAGCTTTAAAAGTTGACCATCTCCTAACAAAGTGTCTTTGGAAAAATCACTTTGGCGATTTTAACCTCACTTTCTTTATCTGTTAAAAGGGTTATTATATCTACCTCTAGGCATAATTGTGAGGATCCCATAAATGATAAGAGAAATTAAAAGATGCTTTAAAATGTTAATTTCTCCCTCATTCTCCTCATTATAGATTGTTATCATTATCTTCTCAGGTTTAATCTTTCTAATGCTTTTGTAAGTTTATTCTAAACTAAAACAGTTCACTTAAAATATGTATTCTTCTTTATTTATGAGGTTTGTATTTGGTGCTTGAGTAAGCTTAAAGTTCTGGTTAGTGTAGCAAATGGGCCAGGTGATAATTAAGTCTTATGGAAATCAATGGAATATTGACTTACTTGTAAAATAGGCAATAACTTTCAGAAGTAAGATGGCTTTTCCAGATGCTCAAATTTGAATTTGGCACTGAAACAAAACGTAAAATTTTTAAAACAAATAAGTATTTAAAAGTGCTGTCCACTCATGCCTCTTTCAAGAACCATGTAGAAGACTATGTTTATGATAGAAAAATGAGGGTAAGAAAGAACAGAAACTATTGCTGGCTTTGCTCAGAATTCTAAATATGTAATTTGAGTTACTCTAACAATTCAGAATTTCAAATGTCCATTTTATTTCAAAGAAAACCTCTTAGCCTAATTTGAGGTGAATAGAGAGGGTTGATATCTCTGGCCAGAAGTCTCAAAGTATGATTTATACTTGTAGCGTTTTTATGAGATGTTTTTTCCCTCTTCCAATTTTTGTGGAAATGCCAAGTCTCTTTCTTTTAAAGCTCATACAAGTTGGCTCAGAAACACAAGGCATGGGGAATAGGATACCAGTTATTTAATTCTACACTGCTTCTCTCACCCCTGACTAACCTCTTATTTAAAAGATATAAAATAATTTTCCATATAGAAAACGTTTTACCTTTTGATTTTTTTGGATATTCCTTAAAAATCTCCTCTAAAGTACTGAAATGCAATATAGTATGCGCAGGTGAAAACTACTTACTCTTTGAAAACAGCATTTCTTTTGGCTCAGCCAAAAATACAGGAATGTTTTCATTTACTTCCCACTAAAGAGAAAAGCTATTTTGTGAAGTACGTTTCACATTTGAGGAATAACATAAAAAAACTTCAACCTTTAGCTGTGAGAAGTTACCAACTTTAAGTTAATATTTGTGCTCCGCCCTGACTATGCATCATAAAACCTCTCTAAACACGTCTGCCATGTAATACTTGTGGTGTAGCCAGTGGCATGGTGCTGTGGAAAGAGCTTAAATTGTGATCTCTTTGGAATAACTATGTGAGTCTTGGAAATACCATGTAAAGTCTCTAAGTCTCAGTTGCCATATCATGAAAATGGAACTCCTTTTCCCTCTTCCCTTGGATTCTATGATGACAAAGTAATGGGACTGGCAAGAAGCAAGTTCTCCACCAGTGCTAAGTGCTTTTTCCTTCATCTGCCCTACTTATCTCCTAGAACTAGTTGCTGTGCATAATTTTTCCTTAGCATGTGTGGTGGGAAGAAGAATGACCCTTTAATGATGTCCTGGCTTCAGTCCCCAAAACGTATATGATGTATAAACACTGCAGAGGTGATTAACATAAAGATTTTGAGTTGGAACTAGATTATTATGGTAGACTGGTTGTAACCTCAAGAGTCCGTGTAAGTGGAAGAAGGAGGTCACACAGTAATATTTGGAGATGATATTCTGTTGATTTTGAAGATATAGCAGGGGTCTACAAGACAAAGACTGTAGGAGACTTCTAGATGCAAGAAAAGGCAAGGAAATGAATTTCTTCTACAGCTTTTAGGATTTCAGCCCTGCTGACATTTTGTTTTTAGGCTTGTGAGACTCCTTTCAAACTTATGATTTCCAGAACTGTAAGATAATCAATTTGTGTTGCTTTAAGCCACTGACTTTCTGCTAATATGTTACAGCAGAAACAGGAGTCAGATACAGCATCTTTGCTGTGTCAAATGGTAGTTGTGGAAAGTGATTGTCACCATTGGCTATTTATTTCCTTAAATCACTCAGACAAGGTTGATGGAACAATGAATACAATAGACCATTTCTCTTTTACAGTCAAGGAAACCAAGGTTTCCATCGTAGAACACATGGGTTGAAGCAAACCAAACATTTAGGCACCTATTATTTTTTATTCAGCAATTTTATTAAAATAAAATGCCTGTTTTATTTTAGCAGAATCAAGTAAATATGACTTCTTTCTGAAAATATGATCCTACAGTTAGTAATAGTAGTGCTCATCTTTCAGAAGCCCAGAGACATCCTTTATTTCTGCCCCACATTCTTGAAAATGTTCAATCTTTTACAACAAATTCTGGTTAAACCTGAAGCAAAGCCACAAAACATGATATTTGGGATTTTATACCTCTCTGGAGAGGTGTTCAATCCAAAACAAATTCAAGTGAAACCCTGTGGATTTGACTATTTGACCCTGAACTATGGCTATTTTCAGAGGTTTTATGATTCCGATGTAGAGCAAAATCTGTGTTTCTATCAAGAGAGAGCAAGAGGGAGAATGAGTGTGAGAGAAGAGAAGAGAAGAGAAGAGAGAGACAGAAGAAAGAGAATGAGAATTCCAACCTGGGACTAGAGGGGAGAAAAATCCTTTGCTCTTTTGTTAGAGGTGTTTCCTGAGAACTAGCCAGAGTGAGCATCTGAAGACAAGTTTTTAGACACCGTATCACTTGGTCTTGAAACATTTTTATGAAATACTACAGAAAGTGTTAGAGTATCCAATTAGTGATGATATGGTAGAGTTGAGAAAGTGTCATTTGTCTAGTGGTCCCAAAACTTTTCTGGCCTTTTAGTCAATGATGTTTATTTTACTAATAGCTCAGAGACCAGGGGGACTCTCCTTCTTCTTCATGAACAAATCTTGCAGAACTCTCCTATTTCTTATTCACATCTCTGAAATATGTGTGTAGTGGTTGCAAAAGAGTAATTCCTACCGAGGGTGGATTTGAAACATTGAGAACTGTCTGCAGATCTCTGAAGCAACCTCATACAGCAGAACAGTCAGACTATTTCTGTCTGACTTTTAGGGCCACAGGAAAAGAATTAGAGAGAAATAGATGATGACACGGTGTAAGGCATGCCTCTCTAATAGTTGAAGTTTGGAAGAGTGCTCTGATTTGTTGGTAATCTAGCTGGTGCTAAGTATTCGGGGGCACTGTTTTGGTGCCCTGATCAATGCATGCTGATTGTCTTGGGTGTAGGTTCATAAAGTGACTTCACAAGTCGCACATATGATAAGTGCAATTGAAGTAGTTTTAAGTTCCTGAAGACTGGAGGGTGTTCAGACATAAGTCTGGAGACCGCTTGTCAATGATGTTCTAGAAAACACTCAAAACACTGATTGGAATTTGGACTTAATAAGTTATTCATCTTGTCAGCAAATGTTCTTTAAGTCTGCTACTTACAATGCTCTATACTGGATATTTCATTTACTTTAATGATCTACCTTAAATGGTTATAATTTTATTATAGTATCTATCTTGGTATGGCTGTCAAAGGTGGTTGATCAAATAGAGGTAAGAGTCACATCTTCCTTCAGGCTGAAAATATACAAAGCAAAGGCTCATAAAGTGATAAATAACAACAACAAAACCAACAATCATTACCATATGGGCCAGGCATGTATATACATCATATGGTTTAATCTTTCAAACTTTGTATTAAATATGGTAAATTTCATTCTTCATATAAGAAAATTGAGGAGCAGAGATATTTGATAAATTTCCCAAGATCTCAGTGCTAGTAACACCTGGAGCAAGTATTCTACCCAGTTCTGCCCAATATATGTACGTAGATACCAAAATAACATATGTCTTTTGTTTAGAAAGTTGCAGAATGATGGAACTGAAAATATAGCCCTTACTCATGATATATTTATTTGAAGCAAATATAATTTCTTTCTGAAATAAATTAGTAGTAAGCTATTCATTTTAGACATAGAAATTTGCATGCTCTCATCTAGGGTGAGCTCATTGACAAGTCAGTTGGCATTGGAGGTTTGTAAGACATTACTTGTGGCACATTGGTTCAAACACAAAGAGTTGTTCTTAATGCTGACCCTTTGTTGATGACTTAAGAAGCTCTGAGGAAGCTAGAGTTAAGATTATTTCTGATGTAGCATTATCTTAGGAATCTCTGGAATCTATGTCAGTGGAGAAGTATACTCAGTATAACTACTTAGCACCAGGCCAGGCCCTTCCACCCGCACCAGCTGATTTAATCACCTCAGTGGCCTTAGACAGTCAATGTTATTAACCCCATTTTTATAGAAAGAACATTAAAATTTGATTTTTTTTCTAAGCCACACTGATTATTAAACCTTCCATATTTGTTTGATTAAAGACTTGCAGTTATGCATAACTATGCATTTATATAATATGGTAATTCAAAATGCTCTTCTAACCACCCTTTTGTAATAATGCCTGTATAACCAGAGATGGTCTGAATTCTAAGTAAGATAAGTTAAAAGATGAGGACTTCCAGTATACTGCTAGATTCAACTTTGTTTGTGACCAGTTACATCCAAATATCAGCCCGATAGTGAGGAATATCACAGTCAATCACTCTACACTAAATCATTTGTCAGTGAATCTGTGGAAGGATTTCTGGGGACCACTGAGTAGTAATAGTGTATAGACAAGCAGACTGAACATTATACACCAGGAAAGGGGAACCAGTGTCCTCTTAACTGTATTCCTTCCCTACAGGCTCTATCTCAGGCCTGGGTAGGGAAGGAATCTATAGGCATATAAAAATAAAAACCTTAGATTCTCTCTAGTTCCATGCCATGCTCTTCCTTGGGGGTGATACTGAGTAGCAACTCCTGGGCCACACACGCAGGAGAGAAACTGATGTGAAGATGTGACTCTTTTGGTTGAGGCTGCCTAAACAAAGTGTTCCTGTTTGGTATACTGGGTGCTTTCCACATTCCATTTTCTTCTAATGATTGAGCTTTGCTAAATAAATGGGATTTGAGTTTTCAATGGAGTGCTACTCCTTCAGCCTAAGAAGCCATGGTTCTCTTATAAGACGACACACATGGAAAAGAGATTAGGTTGGACACAGCTTTATGGCAAGGCACATCAGGACTCTGGCATTGACTATAAATGTCTCTGCACTCATCCCTCTGCCTCTGACTTCCGTAGTCAGTCCTCACTCCCTAGCTTCCTCTATCCAGAAACAATATTTTAAAACAGCAAAATTAGTGGACTTCAAAACTTCATGGATAGCGAAAGCAAAGTGGGCTAAAAAATATAAAGAGAAAGGGACATTTGAGGAGAGAATATTACAAAACACAAAGGCAGCTCAATTCCATTTGTAATGGGTTACAGTTTATTAGTAAGCCAATTTGCAACCACAAGCAGGGATGAGGCATGTCCTGTTTTAAGTGGACTTCCCATTTTTTTTAATGGTCAAAATGTAATTTAGTTAACATGGAAGTGATTGTAAAATTTCTTCTTTCCTAATTAAAAAGAAGAAGTAAAATATTTTATACATTTTTCATTAAGTATTGAACTTTAAATATTTACTTATTTTGCTTTGTGCTAATTTATTATGGTTATTAAATGTATTCATTGTCTTACACTTATGAGTTGCTGCTAGATTTATTATTATTATTAGCATTAGTAGTAATAGTAGCAGTGGTGGGTCTATGTTCTAACTTTGGACCCAAATCCCTATTTGGTTTCCTATCATGGTAATCTGGGCTGGAATATACTTGAGAGATGTGACAGCTCCTTAGTATAGATCATAAGATAGATATAGAATCTGCTGATTCGAATTCATCTATTCCAGCCTCCTCACTCTTAGGTCCTACCCTAATAACACTTAAAAAATAAATATAAAGCTAATATGTGCATGCATGTGGCAAATAAATAAAATAATGTCAAATAATATGGGGTAAAAAATAAACACTTTTGCTCTTCCCTCAATTTCTATTTGAATCTCTTAGGTAATTATAATTATTTTCTTAACACAGTTAGTACCAATTCACTCCAGCATATATAGAAAAATGTTTCTCATTATGATCAATTGGATAACACACACACACACACACACACACACACACACACACACACACACACACACTATATTCTACATCTTGTTTTTCCCCCTCTGAATGCTATATTTTGGAGAATTTCATCAATCCATATGCATATGTTATTTTAAAAATATTTGGCTAGCATTCAGCTGCAAAGGTGTACCCTAACTTATTTAAGTAGTAAATGTTTCTGTCAACAGAAATTTAAGTATTTTCCATTAAAAAAATTGGACATTATGGGACCATAAATGTACAAAATTGTTTTTGTTTGTGCAATATCTAAAGGATAATTTCTGCTTTTTATTAGACGTGCTCTGAGTGATCCTTGCTTCCCAGACGAAAGACTTTTTAGATCCTTCTTAATGTAGTGGACAAAGGAAAGTAGCAAAAGAAATATGTACACGCCGTGAAGAGGAAAGAGCAGATAAGGCAAATGATTACAAAAGAAGGAACAAGGACTATAAATAGAAAGACCAAGAGAAGAAAGGCCCAGGGAAGGTATGCTTCATTTCAGTTCTATTCATAATACCCTTAAGTCCTCCACTTAAGCCCAGCCCTTGGCACTTTGGTATTCCTCGGGCTCCTGTTGGAGCCCTCCTTGCTCTTCCCAGGGGTGGATAGAAGAGGCCTGAGTAGGGGAAGCCTTGAGCTCCCCCTAGAGGTTGGCGAGCATAAGCCAAGCTAGTGAATACCAAATTAAACATTTTAAAAAGAAAAACACACTGATTTAGAAAAGCTGGTCACATGCATGCCTCTTCCCCTGGTATCTTGATTCATGTGCATACATTTTTACATAATTGCAGTGATGGTCTAGATTCAATTTTGTATTCAATTTTTTCCCCACTTAATATTATATAGTAAATGTTTTTCCATGTGGCTACATAATCTTTCTAATTACCATTTTAATGACTTCATAATACTCCTTCCACTTCACATATTGTAATTTATTTAACCACTCCCTATTGGTGGACATTTTAGATTGTTTCCAGACTTTTACTAATATAGAAAATGGTACATATAATATCTGTTGTTTCCTATTTTTGAATGAGTTTTTTATATTAAATACTGAGTCTTAGAGTAGAGTTTATTTTATAGCTCTTAATGCACTTGGCTCTTCTAATTCCATAAGAAGCAATCCCTCTGACAAGGTACTAAGATGCTAATTTCGGTATCTTTTCTGTTGTTAGGTATGTGTGTGTGTCTGTGTGTGTATGTGTGTGTACATATACATATATACATACATACACAAATATATACACACACACACACACACACACACATATATATATTACTTTTGCAAATGTCATAATGTAACTTGCCACTATCTTTCACAATCTACTAATTTTTCACTACTTTCCACACAGCTGAACTCATGCATTTAGCCCTTGGTTGATCAGTTATTCACTTAATATCTTTTGAGAACCTAATAGTTACCAAGAGTTTGCTCTAGAATCATGTTTCCTTGGTAACATTGCAATTCTTACAGAAAACAGGAACAAAGGATGAGAATGCATCAAGTTAGTTAGCTCATTTTGTAAAACTAAAAAAAAATCGTATTTTAAAAATCTTAGTTATCAGACTTAAGGAAAATGTGGTCTAGAGAAAATTTGCTAGCAAGACCCAGCTCTGTGAAAGGCAAAGGGCTGAATAAAAAGAGAACTCAGATGAACAGAGTGTGGAGTTGGTTAAGGCTGAGTATTGCTGGATGAATAAGAGTTGAGCAGCAGATAGCAGAAGACAGCAGGGTCTTAGAATCAAACCATTTGTGTTCAGATCTGAGCTCTGCCCCTTACAAACTGTGAGGACTTAGCAATTTACTTTTATTCCCCTTTTCTCTTTTCTTCCTTTCCTTTTCTCTTAGACTTCTATTCAACTTTTAAAATTCAAACACAGTATCACTTATGCATTTACTTTCCTCAAATTTTCAGAAAAAGAAAAATTCCTCCATAATCAGAGTTCCCAACTGATACAACGTAACTCAATTACAGCCTTTATCACATGATCACTAGAATGTGAGATACTTGGGAGCAGAGACCATGTCTTCCTCCTCTTGATGTCTCCAGCATCTAGCATAGTACCTGACACCTGTTAAGTACTTGGCAAATGTTTGTTAAATTTAATGCCTTAAATTGAATGTTTAAGCAATTATGGAACATCAACAGGAAGAAATATTATGCAGCAATTAAAAGGATAATTAGGAAGACTGACTAGCTTGGTGGGAATATGTGTATGATGTATTTGATGTCAACATGCAAAATGGTATCTGTGTTATGAGTTCTACTGTCTAAAAATTATCGGGATAGATACTAAAGAGACAAAGAAAAGTGAAAAAAATGTTTATCTTTAGGAAGTTCCTACTATACCAAGGGAGGCAGTTGTGTATAAAAACGATCATGGAGTAAAGTAAGGTCAATGATGGCAGCATGCATGAAGTGTTGAGAAGGAGGCTGGGCTTGTCTGGAGAAGTTTGGTGAGACAGAACATTCACTATGGACTTTGGAGGCTACGTAGTCATCAACTGGAGTAAAATTTTTCTCAAATGAGAATAAAACGGCATTGAATTAAAAAAATAATTTGAAATTTTCAAAGGAGTCAGTGAAATCCTAGCTCTTTCCCACACAAACTGTGAGGACTTAGTGCTTTACCTCTATTTCCCGTTTCTCTTTTTTTTCTTTCCTGTTTCAAATCCTTTACCCTTTATATTGTTGAGATAATAATGTTGAGTTACATTGTGGATGATTTGTAAGGTGTTTGATTTTTAATATGTAGACAAAGAAAAGTCCTCAAAGCTTTTGAAGCAGGGAGGTGACATAATTTCATTTGTTTTTTTATAACTATAGCCTTGGCAGAACAAAATGGATGGGCCAGAGGAATACATACTGAGGATAAGGACACTGGGGCAGAGGCTGAAGCTACCTGCTTCAGATGAGAGATAATGCGACTTACTGGTGGAGCTTCAAAGGGAGAGTAGTAAGACATAATGACCTGTGGGATAATGGGAAGTGGGGGAGGATTCTAGGGTGATTCCTGGGGACAATGATGTGTAAAAAAGTAAAGGAACAGATCTATGATCAGAGGGAAAGTGGGAATGAAGGAGAGGGCAGATGTTGGGTTTAGTTTCTGAAATGTTGAGTTCATAGGGCTAGTGGGCCTTGAATTCACAAAAGTATATGCAGTCAAGCAAATACTTCTGGATTCTTAGGGTAACTTTGGGCAAAAGATGCTCATAAACTGGAGCT
Source organism: Carlito syrichta (assembly GCF_000164805.1). Taxonomy (NCBI): domain Eukaryota; kingdom Metazoa; phylum Chordata; class Mammalia; order Primates; family Tarsiidae; genus Carlito; species Carlito syrichta. The sequence goes on from NW_007232898.1 coordinate 153,176, forward strand.
AACAAATGATCCAATCCAATTCTATCTCCCTGAAAAGCAGGAAGAATGCTGCAAAGGAAACTATTCTGGCAGCCTGTGTGCAATTCTAGACTCCCCCTTATCAGCTATGAGCAAATTACTTAATCTTGTTAAGTCTCAAATTTCTCATCTGCAAATTGGGATAGTAAACCTTGTTTCACAGGGCAGTGTGAAAATGGGATGAGAAAAAGCAAGAAAAAACATCTGCAGGGCAGGGGAGGGGGCCCCTATAAGTGTCAGTTCCACCCCCACCTACACGTTGCCACTTTTTTCTCCTCAGTGATTATCTCAGAATGAGAGTTAAGGGTTTGAAACAGAAACCGACACAGCTGTCTTTAAAATAAGCACCAAATAGATCTTTTCAGTGAGAACTGACTGTTCTAGTGCTGGTATAGTTACTAATATCAGGCATTAGTGAGATTCATGGACCAGGTCTTCTCTTGATTGTTAGCCATACTTTTTTACAAATAAATTTCCCAGGGATGAAACATGGGCCTTCTCAATGAGCACCATCCATGTCCAATCTGTGTCAACATTCCAATATGGTGGCTGCATTTCTGTCTCTCCTCTCTGGTGAGATAAGACTTTGGATTTCTCTTGCAGATTTTAATAGAGTCATTTCTATCTATTGTGTCCAAGATGATGATAACTTCCATTTTGAGATCTTACTGTATGTTAATACATTAGGTTCTTTTAACTCTTGCACCAAACTACATTATTTTATGTTTTGCACATATTACAAACAATGAGGCTGGAATATAGAGAAGTGAAGTGACTTGTCCAAAATAGCACAGCATGTGAGTGAGGAAATCATTTGTATCCAGAGCTCATTGTAATCACTGCCAAGATTTCATTTGCTGTCACTTAGAGAAGGAGAAGGAGAAATAACTAGAGGCCCACGAAACAAGAAAGTGTTGTGTGTACATTGTGTTTTAATTGCTGTTCCCCATGAATCATAAGTCACTCTTGTTTCTCCATCAAGGGAGGCACAAGGACAAGCAAACAGAATGGCATTTATCTATGATTAAAAAATTATGACCATTTATATGCAAATGAATGTTGGCCCTATGTTACTAGAAGATGAAGAGGACTATGCAGAGTTTCAAATTTGGGATGTTTCTTCTTTTCTGTATACTCCCAGGGCAAATGTAGAGGTTCAGCAGCATCTGCCAGGGCAACGGAAGCAAGATTGATGATCTTGTTTTGTTTCACAAGATACAGTCACAGCTAGAAGCTATGATCAGGCTCCTTCATGCTTGTGCTAGAGAACTAAGTCAGTCTCCCTGATCAAATGCTGTGTGCTACATGAATGCTTTTGTTTCATCAGTTAGTCATAGTTTTTTTTTTTTCAGGCTTCTGTAATGGCACAGATCAGGTTTACTCTTTCATTTGTTCATTTACAACCTCATTCATTCAACACTTGTCCACTGAGTGCCTTCTTATACTAGGCACTGCTCTAGACACTGAAGATAAAGTTTACACTTGATTCCAGAGCATGCTAGGTAGATCTAAGAAGATAAGGACACTGTTATCCCATGGAGCTTACATTGACTGAAGAAGACAGACAAACAGGTAAGCAAAAAACAAAAAAAAGGTATAATTTCAGGAAATTATATGTGTACTGAGGTAATAAAACAGGATAGTAGGTAATCTGGGAGAAGAAGATTTTAAGAACAATGGCCTGAACAAAGCTAGGGAATAAGTCCTGTAGAGATCTGGCATCAGAGACCTAGGCAGTTCAACTGTAACTTCTGCCAATATGTATACCAAGTGAGGGCAGAAACTATGGTCAGTAATAATAGAAATAGTGATGACAGTGATGATGAAATTCAGCATTATTTTTGAGCGTCCATCAATATGTAGCTACCTTGTAGGTGATTTGTATTCAGTTATTTTTCACAATAACCCTGTGATGTAGGTACTGCTATGTTTGATTTACCGATGAAATAAAATCTTTAGAAAGACAAGATGACTTGCTCACGTTCTCACAGTTAGTAAGAGGAATTAGCTGAAACTCAAACTCTAACTTGTCTCTCAGGCTTATAACTGTCAATGGCCCCCTTTTTTTGCATTTTTAACACCTAGTCTGGGGTCTGACACAGTAAGAACTTAATATATAACGAATAAGCCGGGCTCAGTGGCTCAGCCTGTAATCCCGCGCCTTTGGGAGGCTGAGGTGAGTGGATTGCCTGAGCCCGCGGGTTCAAGACCCCCCCGGGCAACTTGGCGAGACCTCATCTCTACAATAAATCAAAAATTAGCTGGGCGTGATAGCGCATGCCTGTAGTTCCAGCTACTTGGAAGGCTGAGGCAGACGGATTGCTGGAGCCCAGCAGGTCGAGGCTGCAGTGGCTGGGAGGGCCACTGCACTCCAGTCTGGGCAACAGAGTGAGACTCCAACTCAAAAAAAAGAAAAAAAAAATATATAAAATGAATAGATGAATGGGTGATTTCATTAACCCCATAAATGCCATCTACTATACTATTTAAATTTTTGGCAAGTTTGATGCTGTGTCAAATTTAGGCATTTGAGAAGTATTGTATCTCAGAGAGGATGGTGAGATAAAGCTTCAGGATCCCAAAGGTAAGTAACTTTATTGTTGAAGGTCATGTATGGATATAAAATAAAACATGGTGACTTTGTTTCTACCTCCTACCCCATGGCACACACATCTCTTGAAGGGAGAAAAATTTTCATGCTCTAAATCAGTATGCACACACATTCACACAAACACACACATACACATGTGTTAGAGACACAGTTCTACTCCCACAAACACACAAGGACATATACCACTAATATATAATCACAAGCAGATAGACGCAGCTATATACAAAGATACACACTGACACAAAGGACAAAAAAACACAGGCAGTCAACATGAAGTTGACTGCAAGGCAGCCAGTTTGGCTACAAGTTCTGGAGTTCAGTTTATAGCTGCTAGGAGAAATGTGCTTTTTCTACATTTTTGTTGCTGCAGCAACAGCCAAATCCCTTGACACACTTTTCTCCTGGGGTCACTGCTTCCAACTGCTTCTTCCCTTTCCTCCGCTTCTTCCAAAGGGGCTGATTTTCTGAGTCCCTTCAATTCTCCCTGGTAAGGTCAGGTGAAAATCTGTCAGTGGCACAGCCTCCATTGCACCCTGCTCCTATCTTAAGGTCTTATCACTGGGTGGTCCCATGCCTGGGATGCTCTCCCTACACCCCATGCTGCACTACCTCATCCCCTCCCAGTCTTTGCTCAAATGTCCCAAATGAGGTCTGACCTGATCCACTAATACTGTAACCTTATCATGCTAATGATGATGTTGTTATTATTACTGAGCATCTATTAAGGTTGATATAGAATTCTAGGTGACTTGCACTTATATATCCTGTGCAGTTGCCAGGAAAACAGCAGGAGGAAAATCAGAAACTAGAATGGTGACCACTAGAATGGTGAGGTAGGTATTGTTGTATCTGATTTACAGGTGGAGCAAAACCCTCAGGCAAATAAAATGACTTGTTCAAGGTCACTACTGCTGCCCTTTCACCTACCTTGCTCAACTTTTTCTTAATTTTGTCTAACTTACTACTTTCTAACAAACTACATAATTGGCTTATTTTATTTTACTAGAAGTTGCCTGCCTTCCCTCCTTCCCCACATATATATTTTTAGAACAAAGCTCGATATAGGTAAAGATCTTTCTCTGTTTTATTCTGAGCACCAAGCACAGTGTCTGGCACATTGTAGACATTCAGTAAATATGTTTTGAGTGAATAATTGAATGAATAATTATTGAGCACCTAATTTTGGCCAGGCACTGTGTTATCATTTCATGTATGCACTGCCCTGTGAAATAGAGATCATCATTACCACTCATTTTGTACATTTAAAAAAATAATAAAACTTAGAGAATGAAAATACCTTGCTTAAGGTCACAGAGCAAGTCTGAAATGAGGTAAAGCATTACATCCTGTTTATTCCAAGGTGCCACACAACTTCTCTTCCTTCTATCCAAGGATGCTATGGATGGAAGAGTGACTCTGAAAACATTTAAGAAACCTTAGGGGAATGTATCATCGCTTGGTATACTCTTATCCTTGGGATTGTGACATTGGCTTGATGGTGAAAAAATTTCCCTCTCCCTCTCCCAATTTCAGGATCTGACTCCAAGAATGAGTTACTCCGGAAGAAATCCCCAATAATCCACAGGCTTCTCTGAAGCTATTCCTTGACTATTTCTGGTGATCTCTGGAAACCTTGGGACCTCTGTGCTTTCAGTTGACTGATCACATGCCAAAGTCCTGACAGGGGACTTCTGGATCAGAAAATTCTGAAAGTCCCAGTGATCCTGGGTAGAATTTCCTTTTTTCACTATAGCTTCTGCCTTCTGGGCAATCCCATCACTCTCTGTGGCCACAGCTGGAGCCAGTTCAGCCTGAAGCTACCTCTAGCTCAATTTCATCAGTTATGGAGACACTCATGATCAGAACCCCTCACACAGACTGCACCCTGCAAGGAGGGTGATGTGGAAGGAGACAGAGGCTGAGGGTAAGAGGGAACAGCAGGAGGAAAATCAGAAACTAGAATGGTGACCACCTTATTTTCCCTCTTTGCCTGCCCCTATGTCCTTCCCCGGCCTCATCCTCTTGACTCCCAATGTAGAAATCTGGAAGTCGCCATCAACTCCTTCCCGTTTCCAGCTCCATATTCAAGTGATCACTGGTCCCCTTATTTTCTATCTTTCTCACATCTCTTTTGCCCATCTCATCCTCTTCAACGTCACAGTTGCCCCCTTGGTTCTGCCCCCAACTACCTTCAACATGGTGACAAGCAATACCCTTCTAACAAAGGCCTGTGCTCCTTCAACTGCAGGTGGAGTATCTTCTGTTACTAAAACTGCCAGCGCTCTTTATTGTCCTGAGAATAACATCCATACTCCTTTCCTTACGTTACAAGGCCTTGTGTGATCTGGCTGACACTGACGTCCCTAACTTCATCCTTCTGGTGCCTCAACCTGACTTATTCCTGGTGATTCTCACCATGTGCTTAATATGTTCTGTTATTCCTCAGTGTCTCTGCTTCATCTAAAATACTCATCCTCTCTTTCTCCTAGGCTAACACTCATCATTCAATGTCCAAGTCAGGAATTGCCTTCTCTATTGAACCGTCTTGACATCTGCCACTACTCTTGCCTCTCGGTATCTGAAATGGTTACTCCTTTATGACCTCATCCAAATCTCCCCTCTTATGCCTTATATATAGCTCCAATTTAGCTCTCACTTGACCTTGTGACCCATGGATCCATTACCCCTACCTCTGCTGTGAGCTCTAGGGAAAAGTCTGTGTTGGTCTCATCTTAGCATGGCTGGTTCTAGATCCAAGGTATGAAGTAGAGGCTGGGTTCTTTCTAGCAGTGTCAGCTCTCTTTAGAGGCCAGGGAAGGTGATAAAACAATAGGCTAAATAACTTCAATAAAATCCAAATTCTTTGGGGAAACGACTAAGCTAGGGGCTTCGAAAAAGATTTCTCTCCACAGCATATCCTATTAACTAACAAGTCAAGAAAATCACTTGGCTATAATTCTCTGAACAAATCACCAAGACCTGCTTTTTCTGAGAAAGGAAAACCCTTTCATTTTTCTAGTCAACATGTAGTAGAGTTCTGGTAGTCTTGCTGGAATTACTTCTTCAAGTATAGAAAGAGAGGAAGGCTCAGATGCCCATGTGCCACTCCAACCAGTGTGCAGCAAGTCTTCAATGTTGCCCTCTTTCTTAGGGGCTCATCTCATTGATATTACATTTGCATGTGGCCCTCTCATATCATTTGCATGCAACGCCTCCATACTCAAGGTCTGGCTTGCCTTGCTCATCCCCAGGAATCCACTGCATTTTTTTTTCCATTCCCTTGCCAAAGGGACCTGGTAGTTGGGTACTGTTATTTCATTCTGAAGAAACAAAATATAGGGAGAGGAGTTTCTCTTAAATGCTGAGAATTTGGGTAGGCTCAACTGGAGGGATAAGGAACTTGCTAATGCTTGTGTAGTGGTTTTCTAGAGGTGGCTTTCTTTAATATACATTCCAGAAGCTCAGTGAATTCAGCATCCCTTGCAGCAGGGTTGTTGTGATATTTTCCCACATATGAGATAGTAGATTTTGAGTGGGAAGAAGGCAGGTATCTCATGACTTTGCTCCTGTTGAGAGTGTAAATTTTAACTCAGAAGTACCTTCTTTGCTGGGGAATGAGCCAGGAAAGGAGATTCATTTGGGCTGTATCTGGAGGTCACTGGGTCCTCCCCTGGGCATTCAGGTTTCTTGGGTCACTTTGTCCTGATTTTGAGGGTGTCAGAAGGAGAACTTCTGAGGGAGAGCATCAGATACCAATCTAACTAGAGCAGAAAAGAAAATGCAAAGGCTCTCTTATCTCCTCTTTCTCCTCTGGAGTTTGTGTCTCTTATTTACTTCTCTGCCCCGTGTGGTTTGTGTTCTTCAAGTTATATAGCTTCTGATCTCACCTGACTCTTCTTGTCTAGTATCATCCTATGATTGATCATTCTGGAATAATCTTACAATGTGACCCAATTCTGACAACTGTGTAGCCTTCTCCAAGTATGGCTGAGTGAGCTCTCCTTAATTAGAGAGGACTTGACCTTTCAAAGTCATCTGCCATTGGTTGTGGACTCAGTATTCCACATATCTCATTGAAAGCCATGCATATCCCTAGGACCAGTCTGCAAAAATCATTCCCTGAAAACTGTTTGTGTATTCATTCATAGAATTCAAGACTTTCATATTCAAGTAGGGATTGCTTCAGGAAGATCAGAAATGAGGTTTGGGAATTTATGAGATCACTTTGGAGCTGTACCTGGCAATGAAATAATAAATACATAAAGGGAGGAATAATAAAGCAGAGAGAAGAGAACTGATTTTTTGGAGGTGATACAGTGAGTTGCGGAAAGCAAGGCAGACAGGGTGTGGCTACAGGCTAGAATGGGGGAGGTGTAGCACAGCAGCAACAAAATGGGAGTGCGTGGAGAGAGAGAGACCTCCTGGGTCTCCAGGAAGGGAAGTGTAGCAGAAGGGGGCTATTCACTTGCATCTGTGACTTGCTCTAGAATAGCATCTCCTGCCTACTGGTGGGCTGTGTGCTGTTAATGCCTTGACAATTCTAATTTTCAAAACAATCATTTGAGGTGGGAAAAGGTATCCCTGGAAGTGGAACTTGTGACCATCTGACCCCTGAACTAGAGCTCTTCATGGCTTTACCTGCTTGTCTGGTTCCAGGCATTTAAACCCAAATGTTTGGGGTCTCATACACTCACTGGTTTCTGTCTCTATGTCTTTCTTTTTGTTGTTTTTGGCGTGTGTGATAAATGCTACAAATACTCATTCTCATAATAGAGAAAAATCTGCTTTCACTCTATTAATGGCATCACTAACCATTTATTGATTTTTAAAAGGGAAATGAGAAAAAAATGTTGCAAATTGTCACTATTAAGTCCCTGTTGGAAAGTTGATGCACATGCACCTGTGGGATGAAGGTGAGTTGAAATATGAGTCAGAAACAGTGATCAGCAATGATCTTGGTGTTTGCCACCAAATGGTCACAAATGACAGCCACAACAAATTAAGGCCTATCTTTGAATCCTTCAAGCAGACTTTCTTATGTACCTAGATGAAACGTCATAATAGAGCAGGAAGAGCAGAGGTTTAAATCCCAGTCTGATAATAACAAAATGTGTGACTTTGGGGAAGTTGCTTATTCCCTTTGATCCTCACTTTGTTCAACTGTACAATGTTGATAATAGAACCAGTCTCACTGAGTTTTCTTGAAGGCAGAATAATCCTACAAAGCATAGCACATTCCAGGGCACATTTTGAGAAGTCAATAGCTACTGGATGCTTTTCATTCTCTTTGACTCTTCTCCATGTGTCAGAAGCTGAGTGCTTGCTTTCTTCTTTTTGGCGTGAATATCATGGAACCCCTACATTTTCCTTCTATTGCATGTTGCAAGCCCTGAAAAATACATCCTCTTAACACCTGGCTTTTATTGTCTAAGGAGAAGAGTGAAATGTTTGTTATGATCCGCTGGTCATGGGTGTCTATTTAAAGGGGGTGTTGGGAGATTAAGGACAGATTACTTGACAAATATTGGTTTAGATGTGAAACGTAAGACCTCAGGGAAGATGCTGAAAAGTGATATACAAAGAGTTCAGATTCCCTCAATGAGCAGTGAACAGGTCTTTGGGAAGCTCTGAGACAGTGAAGTGGAGATGGGGGTTTGTAACGGAAAAGAACTAATATAAATGCCAGGCATGCAGCAAAGTTCTTCTGGAAAATGTGACCCTACTGTCTAATATTTAATTTTAAGTAGTTTTCAGTGCTGTTTAAATAAACACAACAGTTTATTGAAAGTGCGTTGATAGACGAAATCTTTGGAACAGTTCCTGGCATATACTATTACTATTATTATTGTTGGTGCTGTCATTTTATTATGCTTTGTTTTATTATACTAAAAATTGAAGGTTTATGGCAACCCTGTGTCAAACAAGTCTATCAGTGCCATTTTTTCCAATAGCATGTCCTGTCTTTGTGTCTCTGTGTCACATTTTAGTAATTTTTACAATTTTTTAAACTCTCTCAATATTATTATATTTGTTATGGTGACCTGTGATCAGTGATCTTTGAGGTTACCATTGTAATTGTTTTGGTGCACCAAAAATTGCACTCATGTAAGAGAGCAAACTTAATTAATCAATATCGTGTATGTTCTGGCCATTCCATCAACTGACATCTCCCTCCCTCTTCCCAGATATCCCTGTTCCCTGAGACACAACAACGTTGAGATTAGGCCAGTTAATAACCCTACAATGGCCTTTAAGTGTTTAAGTAAAAGGAAAAGTTTTATGTCTCTCATTTCAAATCAAAAGCTAGAATTGAGTAAACTTAGTAAGGAAGGAATGTAAAAAACCAAAAAAGCTAAACATTAGGTCTCGTGTGCCAAGTGTTTAGCCAAGATGTGAATGTAAAGGGAAAGTTCTTCAAGGAAATAAAAAATGCTACTCCTGTGAACACAAGAATGATAAGAAAGCAAAACAACCTTAATGCTGACCTGGAGAAAGTTTAGTAGTCTGGATAGAAGGTCAAACCAACCATATCATTCCCTTAAGCCAAAGCCCAATCCAGAGCAAGGCCCTAACTCTTCAATTCGATGAAGGCTGAGAGAGGTGAGGAAGCTGCAAAAGAAAAGCTAGACGCTAGCAAAGATTGGGGCATGATTTTTTTTTTTTTTGAGTCAGAGTCTAACCCTATTGCCCAGGCTGGAGTGCAGTGGCATGGTGGACTGCTGGTCTCAGGTTATCCTTCCGCCTCAGCCTTCCAAGTAGCTGGAAACACAGGTGTGTGCTATCACGCCCAGCTAATTTTTTTGATTTATTGTAGAGATGATGTCTTGCCAAGTTGCCCAGACAGGTCTTGTTTGCCTGAGCTCAGGCAATCCCCTCGCCTCAGCTTCCCAAAGTGCTGGGATTACAGACTTGAGCCACCACACCCAGCCCAGTACAGGATTTTTAAAGAAGGAAACCAAAACTGCCTCCATAATTTTAAAAAAAGTACAAAGTGAAGTAGCAAGTGCTGATGTAGAAGCTGCAGTTAGTGATTTTTAAAAATCTAACAAACATAATTGATTAGGGTGACTAGACTATTTTCCAGATAGATAAACTAGTCTTAAATTGGAATAACTAGAGAGCAGAAGTCAATGACTGCCATTAAAGCCTCAAAGTACAGGTTGACTCTCTTGTTAGAGGCTAAGGCAGCTGGTGACTTTAAGTTGAAGCCAATGTTCATTTGCCACCCTGGAAATCCTAAGGCATTTCAGAATTATGCTGAATATATTCTGCCTGTACTCTACACATGGAACAACAAAGCCTGGAGGACAGCACATCAGTCAGCATGGTTTACTGAATATTTTAAGCCCACTGTTGAGAACTTCTGTAGAGAAAAAAAAATATTTTTAAATATAACTGCTCACTGACAATGTACCTCGTCATCCAAGAGCTGTAATGGAAATGTACAAGGAGATTCATGTTGTTTTAATGCCTCCATTCTTCAGCCTATGAATCAAGAAGTACTTTTGACTTTCAAGTCTTATTATTTAAGAAATACATTTTGTAGCTGAGTGCAGTGACTCATGCCTATAATTTTAGTACTTTGGGAGGCAGATGTGAGAGGACTGCCGGAACCCAGTGGTTCAAGACCAGCCTGGGCAACTTGGTGATACCTCATCTCTACAATAAATCAAATAATTAGCTTGGTATGGTGGCACATGCCTGTAGTTCAGCTACTTAGAAGGTTGAGAAGGATGGATCACCTGAACCCAGTAAGTTGAGTCTGTGGTGGCCGTGAGTATGCCACTGCACTCCAACCTGGGCAATAGAGTGAGACTTCAACTCAAAAAAAAAAAAAAAAGAAGAAGAAGAAGAAAAGAAAAACATTTTGTAAGGTAACTGCTGCTATAGATGGTGATTTCTCTGATGGACTGAGCAAAATAAATTGAAAAACTCCTGCAAAATATTCACCATTTTAGATACCATTTAGAACATTTGTAATTCATGGGAGGAGTTCAAAATATATCAACATTGCCAAGAGTGTGGAAGAAGTTGGTTTCAAACCTCATGAGAAGTTGTTTCTTATAGATAAGCAGAAAAAGTGGTTTCTTGAGATGAAATCTACTTCTGGTATAGATGCTGTGAAAATTGTTGAAAAGACAACTAAAGCTTTAGAATATTACATAAATTCACTGATAAAGTGAGGCAGAGTTTAAGAGGATTGAATCAAATTTCGAAAGAAGTTCTACTGTAGGTAAAATGCTATCGAACAACAGCACATGCTAGAGAAGAATCTTTGTGAAAGGAAGAGTCAATTGACGTAGCAACCTTAATTGTTTTTTTATCCGGAGGAATTTCCTCTGCTACCCCAGCCTTCAGCAAGCACCACCATGATCAGTCAGCAGCCATCAACAGTGAGGCAAGACTCTTCCCTAGCAAATTCATGACAGCTCACTGAAGGATCAAATGATAGTTAGCAATAAACCATTTTTAAATTAAGGTATATAATTGTATTTTTAGAATGATTACACACCTAATAGACTACAGTATAGTATAAATACAATTTGTATATGCAGTGGGAAACCAAAAACTTTTGTGATTCAGTTTATTATGATACTTGTTTCATATATATATATATATATATATATATATATATATAAAATGTGCCTGTATTAATATTAATATTCTAATTAGTATCATTATTATTCAAACTTCTGTCGAGCACATGGTATTTTAGAGGGTGAAAGAATTGAGGGAATGGCTGTGTTCAAATTAGAATAGTGCTGTGTGAAAAAATAGGTTAAATCTCTATGTACGAATTCAGTGGGTGGAAAAACTGAGTCCAAACTGTTTGGAAAAGTCAAGATGTTCCTAACTTCCAACCCAAGGGTGTCTGAAGGATTGACAGGGATGTCTGGTGTCCTACCAAATGTTGAACAAGGATTTAAACCACTTTCTCTTGATTCTCAAAAGGTAAGGCGATCGAGGCTAAAATCAGGCCACATCTAACTCACATGTCATAAAAACCTTCAGGTCACTTAATCTCAAGGCTAAAGCCAAATGCTCAGTGCCACACTAGTCCCCTGTGTGTTTGTGGTCTTCTCTCTGTCATGTCCCAAATTCATCCTCTCTAAGATCTCTATGGTTCTTCAAGTCCATTCTGAAAACTGCTACCTCTGCATATTGACCTAAGCAATTACCCTTCTTCCATCTCCACCACCAGAAGGGACTGCCCTGCTTCTCTATGCTCAATTCTGACACCTTTCTCAGCCCACCCCAAACTTTAGCTTCCTTGCTCCAGTTCACCTGTTCCAGCTCCCCTAAGAAGCCTTTGCTACTCCCTCAATCCAAGACTAATTTTCCCTCCCTGCATTTCCTAAGATCTCTGATTCTACTTACTCTGATCCCCCCATGGAACACAATGATACATCCCACACCCTCCACCTTCCCATTTGCTGTACACACACATACACACGTGGAGAGATTTGTTCTGCTGTAGTTGTAATTGAGTCTTAATCCTCTGGTAGAAGTAAATTATGGAAGTTCTTATAGGTGGATCCATGATGTCATTCTAACTGTTTCAGAACAGAAGTTCACAAACTTTTCCTGTAGAGGACTGGATGTTAAATATTTTAGGCTTTGTGGGTTACATATAGTCTCTGACTATTTCTGAACTCTGCCTTAGTAGTGTGAATGTAGCTATAGACAATACATAAAAAATGAGCTTACTTTGTTTTTCTTTTCTTTTCTTTTTTTTAAAGTGAGAAAGCAGGATTTATTGAGAGGACAAAAAAGTTCCCACAGTGGGAGGGGACCCAAATGATTTGCCCCTGTCTTGTTTTTCAGTTGAACTTTTGTTTACCCAAACAGGCTGCTTGTTGCAAGATGTAGTTTGCCAATCCATTTTAGAAGATTATTCTACACAAAGGGAGAAATGCCCCTTCATTCAATCCAGTTAGAAGCCCCATCCCCAACCTACCAGCTTTTGATTTTCTTTATTTCAGTCAAAAAGAAAATAGACACCAACTTCCCAAAAAAACTTGACTACGTCCATCAGAATGACTACTATCCAAAAATAAGAAAAAGAAGAGGATAGAAAACAACAAGTGCTGGTGAAAATATGGAGAAATTGGAATACTTGTGCACTGCTAGTAGGTTTGTAAAATCAAGCAGCTGCTATGGAAAACCATATAGCAGTTTCTCAAAAAAAAAAAAATATATATATATAATTGCCATAGAATTAAGAAATTTCATTCTGGGTATATATCCCAAACAACTGAAAGTTGGGTATCAAAGAAATATATGTACAGCTGTGTTCATAGCAGCATTGTTCATGATAGCTAAAAGGTAGAAGCAATTCAAGTGTCCATCAATAGATTAATGAATAAGCAAAAGATGGTATATACATGCAATGGAATATTATTCAGATTGAAAATAAAAGGAAATCTTGCCATTTGTGACAAAATGGGTAAACCTGGAACCATTATGTTAAGTGAGGCAAGTCAACCACAGAAAGACAAATACTGTGACTTACTATCTGAGGGCTTACAGCAGTCAAATTCATGGAGACAGAAAGTAGAATGGTACTTCATAGGGGCTGGGAGAAGGCGAAATGAGAAGTTTTTAAAAGGGTACAGAGTTTCAGTTTTGCAAGATGAGAAAAGTTCTGGGTCTTAACTGAATGACAAAGTGAACACACTTAATACTACTGAACTGAACACTTTAAATGGATTAAAAAGGAAAATTTTCATGTGTATTTTACAACAACATTTTTTAATTGATTGCATTAAATTTTTATGGGAAAAGTAATAGCTTAATTTAGTTTCTCTCCCCCTCCCTACTTTGACCAGTCTCCCACTTGATCATGGACCAGGCGGCATGGAGGAGTATGAAGGGTACAGTCACTTTTAAGATGGCCTTTGCCCTGGAGAAACCAGACAGCCTTCCCCCTTCCCCAATCAGCTTTTTTATAGGAAGACAGACTGTCCTTTCAGCCTGATGCAATATAGTAATTGCTCCCACTCAGCTGGTGGTGATCCCCCAGGAACTTGGCCAAGGCATCATATTGGGATCTGTCATGTCTTATAGCCCTGCGCTGGGGCTGCACAAGTGTCCTCTCCTGCTTAAGATATTTATATAGGTGGCTGAAAATGCTTTGCTTGTACAAACTAGAAACTATTAGATTAGCCCGGCAGAGACAGCCAGAGGCAATCTTTTAACAAAGTGAGTGGGATTCAAAGTAGGCATGGAAAGCAAATATTATTTCACTGGGAGTCGATTAGCGGGAGCTCTGCAGATGAGTGGTAACTGCTTTGTTAATTTAGCTGGAAGAGGTTAGTGGGGCCAGGTAGGCAACAGCTGAGTTAGAAGGTGAGCAACCTGGGCCTAAATGGTAATTCAGGGGTAGGTGGATGCATCAGGCACCCTCCACACACACTCCCCCCTCTCCTTATTTAAAGTACATGATGAAGCTTAGCAGCTGAGAAGCCTCCGTTAGCTCTAAAATTTCTCATTTTAATTCAGGCAAACACTCTATAAATCCGATGTATCGGAAAGCAAATATTGAGATTGAGTGAGAAGGTCCATTAGATGGAGTGCTTAGTTCTAGGGCCTGAGCTGGTAAAAGGGGTGGGTGCGGAGGCGTGGAAGGAGAGGCTGAGCTCAATGTGAGAGTGGAATGTGAGCACCAGGAAAGAGAATCTGAGGAAGGTGGACCCCACGAAGGGGTAGGGAGAAAATGAAGGGAAAGGGGGGATTCAAGGCTTTTAGAGGTAGGTCAGCTTGGAAAAGGCTGCATTACAAGGAGATCTTTGGAGCTTCCTTTGGAAAGATAATTGGAAATGAGACTTCAGATGAAGATTGATAATTAAGGCTGGAAAAGATAGGATCTCTGAAAGAATGAGGAAGAGCCAGAAGACAGTGATTTGCAAACACCTGGGTACATAGAAGTGGCTACTTTCTCACAGTCATATTCTAAAAAGTGTGAGAACCAATAATAGATTGGAGAATTTGAATGATGGTTTATTTTCATTACTTTGCAGTGGGGTTGCTGGAAATTTTATGAAGAAATGTCAAACTGATCCCACAGGTGACTGAATCTCTACCAAAGACGCTGGGCATTAGAGTACAAAAAAGGAAAAAGAAAAAAGAAAAAGTAGTACTCAGGAGCCTCTGTATGTACTGTCTTCCCAGAATACCCAGAGGAAAGATGTTGGTCTTTCATATATGGAAGTGGTATGCATGGTGGTTAAAGGTGTGGATTCTGGAATGAGAAAGATGTGAATTTAAATCCCATTTTGATCATGTACTAGCTGGGTGAACTTGGAGGAGACACTTATCCTCTTTGAGTCTCAGTTTATTCATCTGTAGAATGGGGATAATTATACTTCCTTGGAAATAATTGTGGTATCCATTTCACATGAAGACAGAATGTGATAATGAGGTTATGTTTAGCACAATGCCTGGCACAAAGAGGGTGGCAGATTAAACTTAGCTTTAAAAAAAGATGTTATTTTGAGAAACGTACAAAAATGATGTCTCCAAAGCACAAGTAGGTACTCTAAGTATTTGAGAAAAAAGAGTTCCCAAGAAAAATGAAGACTGTCCACAGAGTAGCTGGGCTGGAAGTGACCTCCATGTTATTCCCCTTTTTGCAGTAGCTCTGGGAATCTTTGACCATAAATTCTCTGTGGTCATTTGTTATTCAATGTTCTCCACACTATTTTTACAGAAAGGGAAATAGTCAGGAATAATTATCTACTCCTGGAGTCTCTATTGGATCCTATTAATGTCAGCACTTTCGCTATTCAGTAAAGTTAAAGATTAGTTAAGGCAATCTTCTCAATATCACCTTCTAACTTCCAGGTTTTATGAATAAATATTGAAAATGTCTTAAATCATTGGTATTTGAGAATGGGAAACACAGTTGATAATGGCAATCACCATTTATTCAGCCCTTTCATGTGCCAGAATTAACTCTTTACAAGATTTTCCTCATTTAGGGAACATCACAGCTCCATAAGACAGATACTAAGATACTGTTTTTATCACTATGCCACGAACAAAGAAACTGAGCCTAATAGAAAGTTATGCTTTTCTCAGGATTACACATATATTAAGTGGCATGGCTGAGGTTTGAATGAATTCAAACAAATTTGATACTAGATTTATTGATCTTAACAACTCCATGAACTTGAATGCTGCCATCCCCAAACTCCATAACTAGAGGCCAAAATGGGGATAAATCACAAGAGCCTTAATTTTATGTGAGAGCCTTGTTATTAGAACAAGATGATATTTAATCTCCTATAAAAGGGAAGTGCAGATTTGATTTTTGCACCAAATGAAGCTGTCCTCATTGTTACTGATATACACTGCTTTGGATCCTTAATCAATGATATTAGCAGTTTTCAGTGTTAATTTAATTAGTACAAGAGACCCTGCTGGTAGAGGTATTGGATATTTAGTGTTTTATGTAACTGCTTATGAAGTTCCCTGTGAAAAACTCCAACAATCGCAAATTTTCAGAACTTCTATCAAACACGATATTTAAATGGTTAGATTGTTCATTGGAGGCTCGTCTGATAACATACTGATTGGGTTGTCAAGATGACCATTCCTATTGCATTGCTCTGGTTTCTAAAAGGTAAAGGGTGAAAAGAGTAATGTCTGGTTTTACTAGAAAATGATTTCCAAGGGTCACCTCGGGCACATAGAGATTTTTTCACAGATGGTACTTCAATGACAAAGTTAATTTAAGGGTGATGTACTTGGACTCCTGCTCCTGAGTAAAAACAGAACCCCATTTTTCTAGATCTTGGATCATTAGGCAAAGAATTTTAGATGGAGAAAGGATTTTTGGTGAAGTCTGGTAAACATGCAGAAGAGACTGGGAAATTTCCGTTGTTTAAATGAGTAGGGTTGGATGCATTCACTGGTTTACTATGTTTCATGTTAGAGAGAATGGCCTGAATGTGTCTGGTGACAAGGGCTCATAGTCATTGTAGAGAATGTCAACATAGGAATTTAAAATAATTTCTTGGCCATGTTTTATGGATCACATACAATTCTCAAAAAGCTGGGTAAGAACTCATTGGGAAGCCTAATTACACTGTTTGCTGGTAAAGCCCTTCAACCAGGCTATCTAAACCAAATGAACTTTTATTCTTAGAGACCACAGATTATGGCAAATGAATATTCAATCTGTGTTGGTCAACATGGTGCCTTCTTCCTTACCCTGTGGATTTGAAGAATTGAAAGTGGTAGGTCTTGCCACCAGGGAGCCTGTAATGAAGTATATTATAACAAAAATTTCGAACCCCAATATTTTCTAGTAATTATATGCTGTAGTGGTGCCCTAAATCTTATGTAATGTCGTCCTGTGTCAGAAAACTAAAATCTGGAGACTGGAATTTCAGATTCAAAGACTTCAACTTTAATGCCCATTGGCATCTAAAACCCCAAATATTCCAATTTAAACTCTACTTCTTTGCTTTAAATCTGTATTTCCTTCTAAATGCTTTTAATTTTTGAGTTAGTGGCTATACCATCTCTCTAATACTAAAACTGGAAATTTATGGACTATTTGTTGCCTTTTCTCCCCTTTATTCAGTACTCCTGAGGTTTTAACATGAATGTTTGCACATTTTGTTTCTTAGCACCCTTTTCTTATCCATCAATAATATCATAGATTTATTTAAAATATTCACCAAGCTTTGCCTGGATTATGAAATGGTTTCAGAGCCAGATGGGACATCAGCTTTGCCTCCCCCGCTCCCCTCTGGCCTCTTCACACTCACTGGAGTCAACAATCTGAAACACAAATATGACCTTGTCATTACCATTTCACCTCCTTAATGAGTTTTCATGGCCCATGAGATAAAGTCCAAACACTCTGGCACAGCATCTATGACCCTTCTTGACCTAGCCTATGCTTAAACCTCTAACATCTTACTACCTCAAACTTACTCCCTACCTTCAAGTTATTAAGTAACTATACATGGCATTCTAATGTTTGTCACTGTGCCTTTTCACTCTATTTTTTTTCTTTTTTGTTTACCTCTCTCTTTCTTTTCTTTCTCTTTAGGAATATACTTTCTTTCTTTACTCAAGTGCCCTTAGAAAGCATCTCTAACCAACTACTCCCACCCTAAACTCTTGTAGATGTCCCCATGGGGGTTTTATTAAGACACTGTAAATAGATATTCTTGCTACTCCATGTAGAAAATAATCTTTTAACTCTCTGATTGATGTATCTGAATCTCCTTATAGACTGAGATCATTGTAACCAGAAACCATGCCTTATGTTTTTAATCATAAACACCTAGGACAGAGCCAAGCAATTAGCAAATATACACCATATGTTTATTTCACACATAAATTAATGAATATTACTGAATAATTTATCCAAGGCCAAAAGAAGAACTTAAACCTTACTCCTGTCTTCTTATTTAAAATTGCACTATTTTTATTGTACCTATTATCTTGTTTAAATATCAAGCACTGCCTTGATTTTTGCCTTTAGAATTTCCCCCAGTCATTAATGAATATGAAATAAAGGCACTTTTAAGAATGTGCACATACACAAGCACACACATTAAAACACAGTTGAGGAAGGTTACCAGTGACAGGCTATCAATAAGGGACCTGATAAAAATATATATATATTTTTATATATATGGGGAAAAAATATATATATAATATGTAACATAAATGTATATTCTAGAGGGCAGTTTTTGAAATCAGAAATAATAGTGGATAAGTAAAATGTTAAATATGCATAAGTATAAGCAATAATTATCCTCATGCATTAATAATAAAACAATGTCTAATTTGTGGATTTAAAAGGACAAGGTTTAAGTAGAAGACAAAAGTAATATTGAATCTGAAAGGGCAGTGGATACACTATGAGTTCCAAGATTCTTTTATTAGTTACAGAATTTAATATGTTTTTACATTATAATATCTATGTAGTTAAATATATTTAACTAAGATGTTTTAAATATGAAATTCCAGGAGTAACCATGAAGACCTCAGAGATGAAGTGGATAAGTTCTAAACCAGCAGATAAACATATAGAAGAAAGAAATGACATGTAGAAAAATGTAAAATGATATAAAAGTCAATAAATTGAAAAAGATCCCCAAAAAAGGAAATTTGAAGAATAAAGCAAAAATTAAATTTGGTAAGAATTGTAATAAACTAAATGTATTAAGCAAGTTCATTAAAAGGCAGACATTTTAAGATAGGATTTTTAAGAAAACACTTTCAATTATATGCTACTTTTAAGAGCTGCATCTGAAATTTAAGGACATAGAATTGTTTCAAGTAAAGTAGACTGACCAAAAGAAAACTGGAGTAGTTATAATAACAGTAGGTAAAGTAGTATTTAAGACAAAAAGCACTATGAAAATAGAGAAGGTTACACTATAATGAGAAATTATTCAAGTCACCTGTAAGCATAATAATTCTAAACTTATACAATAAGAAAGTCTCAAATATATAAAAGACAATTGATGGAATTTGAAAAGGAAATTGCCAAATCAACGACTATAGTGGAAGTTTCAACACATGAAATTGTCAAACCAATCACTATAGTAGAAGATTTCGATTCAATTCTTGGTAGGTAAAATGAACAAAAAAATCACTGGTAAAAATGTAGAGTTTTTGAAAATTAGGACAACAAACTTGCATTAATGTTCATTTATAACAAGAGAATAAGCATGCTTCTCAAGCAACCAGAAAACAATTTATCAAAATGTACTATGTCAAATGATAACTTTAAAACATTTGGAAGAATTGATATCAAATATATAACTTTTTCTAGACAAAATTTAATTACATTAGAATATGAAGATAAAAATATCAGTTTTGAAACATACTTTTATTAATGTATGTATCAGTATTTGAAATGTATGTATCAATCATTTTGAAAATACAAAACTACTTTGAATACTACATATAAAAACTGTGAGTTGCAGCAAAATTTCCTAGGGTAACTCAGAGCCTTATAGAATCACACTTTTTTTAATAAGGCAAATATTTAGTTCAAGAAGTTAGAAAAAAAACAATCAAGTCAAATGAAGTAGAAATAAGATGAATATATTGAGGAAATAAATAAAACTGAAAATGAATATAGAATTGAAAGTGTCAACAAAACCAAAGGTTTGCTCTATGACAAAGCTAATAAGAATCTGAAATTCTGGTAAAAAGTTCAAAAGGAGCAAAGGCACAAGAGAACACTATTAGTAGGGAGGAGAAGACTATAGATACAAAAGAGATTAAAAATAAGTAATAAAATACTTTAAGTAGCTTTATGTCAATATACTGAACAACACAAAGAGACAATTTCTTGGAAAAATATAACACCAAAATTGACTCATGAATAAATAAAAAATCTTTAATTATACCATAACTCTTTATGTAAGACTAATAAAGTTATTGAAATGAAGTTAAAAATCTTTTCATGATTAAAATATCTGATTCAGATTATTTTACAATTGAGTTTTACCAATCTTTCAAGGAAGAGATAATTTCAATTGTATACAAAGTCTCAGAGAAAAACAGAGACGTTTTCCCCAACTCATCTTATAATTTGATATTACTTTTATACCCAAACCAGTAAAGAGTAATCTCATTCATTTATATGGATGCAAATTTTGGCATATAGAATTCAGCAGTGTTTAAAAAATAATTTTAAAATGGCCAAGTTTACTTATCTCAGGAATGTAAGATGGTTTAGCACATTAGTAAATCAGTTTATATAATTCAACACATTAGTAGATTTAAGAATAAATAATATGCCATTGGTCATGCCAATAGATGCAGAAAGGGTATTTAATAAAAGTATGTGAGTCTTTCATTAAAAAAAAAACTAACCGGGCTCAGTGGCTCAGCCTGTAATCCCGCGCTTTTGGGAGGCTCAGTTGAGTGAATTGCCTGAGCCTGCGGGTTCGAGACCCGCCTGGGCAGCGAGACCTCATCTCTACAATAAATAAAAAATCAGCTGGGCGT
>NW_007232898.1:173815-196775 GCF_000164805.1 Carlito syrichta
TGGGCGTGGTAGCACATGCCTGTAATTCCGGCTACTCGGAAGGCCGAGGTGGAAGGATCGCCGGAGCCCGGCAGGTCGAGGCTGCGGTGGCCAGGAGCGGCCACTGCACTCCAGTCTGGGCGACAGAGTGAGACTCCAACTCAAAAAAAAAAACCCAAAAAACCAAAAAACTTTATGAATACGTATAACTTCCTCAACTTGGCGTAAGTAATCTATCTGTAGCAGTTATATATTTAAACCTTTTTTATTGTACAATAAAATATAAAAAATGAAAACCAACTAAATGAATATTCTAATTTTTTATTAGTCAAGCACCCTTCTAATCGCTACCCATCAAGAAGTAGAACTTTGTCAGTCATCATGGAAGCCCCACCGTATACCGTACGTCTCATTTCCATAGCAATCCTTTCAAAAATAACCCTTTCTCACTTTTATAACTATATCTTCACTTTTCATTACAGTTATATCGTCCTAGTTCAATCTTGCTTATTTTTTAAAAAATATTTAACATATAATTTAAGTCATTAAAAACAATTTCATTTCCCTCTCTATCATTTCTTTTCCTTTTAATTTATCTGTGAAAGAAACCAGGATTTTGCTGACTGCATCCTCATGATATAGTTCAATATTTTCCTTATCTTTTGCAATTCCTGCATATTGGCTACTGGATCCAGAGACTGGATCTGATTCAAATTTAATCTCTTTGGCAGGGAAGATTTTAGGGGTTTATACTCTTTTACTGGAAGTCACATAATATCTCATCTCTCCTTTAACAGTCACAGATGTCCAATGGCTTTATTTACTAATTCATTACAAATTGAACTGTGGAGCTAAAAGTAAAATGAGAGTCTTTCTGGTTAATTTTAAAAGTTTATTGAAATAATCAAAAATAAATAATGGGATGGAGTGTTATGCTGTATTTCTAGATAGGAAGAGCCAGGATCAAAAATTCCATTCTTTGTCTTTCTTTCCTTAGTTGAAGTATCCTTCTTAATGGTGAAGTGTGAGAATCAATTTATTTGTACCTCACATCTTTAAAATAAAAAAAGGTCAAAAAAATTTATTTGGATCAGGAAAAGATAAGAAGTTCAGTGTCACTACTTTTATTCAACATGATTCCAGAATCCTAGCCAGGTCAGTGAGACAAGGATGAGAAATTAAGATTTTAGCACTCAAAAGGAAGATACCAAACTAGCATTATATGCAGATAATATAATTGCTTATTTAGTAATTCTGAAAGATTTCATAAAAACAATATTAGAAATAATAAAAGACTTGATAACAAGATGAACTCTAAAAGAAAATAAAAATTGTTTGCATTTCTAGAAAACAATAGTAATAACCATTGGAATATAATTTTAAAACTAAAATTTGCAGTTAAATTAGAAATCATCAAAAATATTTTATATAGGAAAAAATTCTAATAAAGGTATATGCAATGTCTGGGTAATTATAAAAAGTTTATTGAAATAATCAAAAATAAATAATGAGATGGAATGTTATGCTGTATTTCTAGATAGGAAGAGCCAGGATCAAAAATGTCAATTTTATTCAAAATCAACCTATGAATTTTCTCATTGACTCTAATGGATTTTGTCATGAAATTTAGCAAAATTTTTATGAAGTTTATTCTGAGGAGCAAAGGGCCAAGGTGAGTCAGATTCTTAAAGAAGAAGTAGGTAGAAGAGTTCGCTTTTTCTGACATCAAACCATAGTAATTAAGGTAGCAGAATATTTGTGCAAGGACAATTTAGCCAGTAGAACAAAATGAGATTCCAGAAACAGACTCACATATATATAAAAAGTTGATTTATGAGAAAGGAGGTATTCCATATCATCGTAAAAGAAAGGAGTTATTTAATAAGTGTACTGAGACAATTAATCATCTTACTAGTCAGGATAGACTGGGTTATGATAGGGAAACAAGCAACCTTCATATCTTAGTGGTTTAAAATAATAAAATCTTACCCGGATTGTATGTTTAATCTGAGTTGATCGGAAGGGGAATGAATTCAGTTCTAAGTAGATGCCACTCAGGTTCATAAATTCACTTTTTTGACACTAACATCTCAATACAAACCTTCGGGTTTCTCCGTACAGTGGAAAAAGAGGGCTGGAGAGCTCAACACTGGCAATTATGTTCTTTCTTCCAGAAACTTTCCTTTTCATTAGTTTATCACCATAAACAAGAAGCAAATAGAACTCAATGTAAGAGAGAATAGAAATTTAACAGACATCAAAGAGAAAATTTAAATAAAAGTATGATGTTATATGTAAGATTAATAATTGGAATATAATTTTAAAGCCTCATAAACATTAGTTTAAAAAAGATGAAATCAAAAGCATATATGAATAGACAACAAAAAGAAAGTGAAAATGCAAGACAATTTTCAAGATTTTCTACATAATAAGTTAAATTCCATAATATATTGAAAACCAACTCACAAACCAAACAAACCCTAACTCATGACATTAGTAAGAAAAAGACAAAAACCCTGATAGAGAAAGGGAAAAACACATGCACCGACATTTCACAGAAGAATACAAATGGTTCTCAAATCAATAAAAATGTGCTCAATCAGAGGTTGGTTGCAGGGGAAGAGTGCTATGTTTGATTAGTGATGTCTGCATGAGCATGGAGATGAGAGTGATAGACATGAGCTGCAGGTTTAGCATTCCTGCTCTAAATGATTTATCCCAATGAAATGGGACCTTTCGTTTATTGAGGGCATGAGGAGGACTTGAGCATGTTGACGACACAGAGTTGTATTTTTTAATCTTACTTTGTAGTCAAGGCCCTCAACAGTTTGACTGAAATCTGCACATTGGCAGATTTCAATTGTTGTTTTTTGCTCCAGGATTCACATACAAATTACTCACAGGCAAACATCTCTCATGAGAAATAGAAAGTCCTGACCATCAACTCATCTTCATTTGGGCCTTTCACTGTGAAATCTTCGGACTCATGGACTTCCGTATCCTGGTTACAAACCTCTTGGTTTGTAGTATGCCCCAATTTATTAAGGGAAAACAAGAAAAAAATAAGCAACCTTGGAAGAGGAGAGAGAAAAGGAAAGGGATGAAAAGGGCAAGGAACTCAGACTATGCAAAAGAAAAAAAGGAAGTGCCATGGATGGGGGGCGGTGGTATCTTGGGAAAAAAAATAACAACAGCAAAAACAACAACAATAAAAACAAACACATCAAAAAAACTGACCTGGGAGAAGAGTATACAAAGGGAGAGCATGCAGAGGAATTAATGGCTAAATCCCTTGGGGTGATGTAATCAACTCTTGATTAGGTGTGAAAAGTTGACAGGCCTGAATTGCCTACAATTAATTACTGTGAGGTGTTTTTGAAATTCTAGGATGAAAGTCAAAATCTCTGTCTGTAAAAACCAAATGGCCTCCATGATTCAAACTCTTCACTGTTTCAATGCACTCTCAACACTGAACAGAAGAGCCTTCTCTGTCCTTATCCTGGGAGTCTGTTTGTCTGTATGTCATACTTCACAGTGGTGATTGCTTTCCTCTTCTGTCCTCATTGTCATCTCCATCTCTCAGACTCCTATTAGAGCTCAGCTGTGCCAGTTTCACTGATGGAACCAGCAGTCCCTGGCAGGGCGGGAAGACTGATGTTCCAGTGGCAGGTCTCAATTCCTTGAGGATCTGTCCATTTATTATGTTAATTAATTGCTTTGAGTTGTGATTATTTCCTTCTCCTAAACTCTCTTCCATTCTGGTTAGAATTATCTTGACTTCAGCCAGTGGAAGGCTTTGTGGGTGTTAATATAGCTCTGGCATTCCAGTCAGTGGGCTGGGCATGTGCTGCCAATCTACTGTTAGGTAGATCTTTCTTTTTAAAAACAATTAATTTAATTTAATTTTTTAAAATTTATTTTAAAATTGTGGGGTACAGTTAAGGGTTAGGTATACAAATATTCACGGTGAAGCTACTCTTGTTGATGAGGTGTGCCCCCTCCTTCCCCAGGCAGATATCAACTACCGTTAATCCCAACTCCCTGCCCCACACTGTAGTTTCCCGCCACTGTCAATCCTTTTCCTATAGTATTATGGTTGCTGTTCAAGGTCCACTTATGAGTGAGAACATGTGATACTCAGATCTTTGTTTCTGTGAAAGATCACTCAGTATTATAAACTCTAATTCCATCCAAGTTGCTGTGAAATTCATGATTTTGTTCTTCTTTATGGCTGCGTAGCATTCCATCATGCATATGTACCACATTTTAAAAATCCAGTCCTCTTTTGATGGGCAGCGTGGTTGGTTCCATGATCTTGCTATTGTGAACAATGCTGCGATAAACATATGTGTGCAGGTATCTTTTTTATAGAGTGATTTGTGTTCTTCCGGGTATAGTCCCAGTAGGGGGATTGCGGGGTCATATGGGCGGTCGATTTTTAGAGCTTTTAGGAATTGCCACACTGATTTCCGCAAAGGCTCTACGAGTTTACACTCCCACCAACAGTGTACATACTAGCAGCCAACAGATACATGAGAAAATGTTCAGCCTCACTAGTCATCAAAGAGATGCAAATTAAAACTACACTGAGATACCACCTAACCCCATTCAGAATAGCCATCATCAATAACTCAAAAAATAATAGGTAGATCTTACAACGAGTTTTTCCAGACCAATGGCTTAACTCCCTCTCAGTTCTGTGTAAAGGTGGGTAGTGCTACTTTTTCCTTAAACTGGTGAACAGAGGTGTCTCAGACCCAGTCAGGCCTTTCAGTTCCCACTTGCTGTGGGGTGAGATCTGCCCAAAAAGCTGCATCATGGCAGGGAGCAGGGGAGGTTCCCTTCACTTTATAGCTATCCTTTCTGCTTTTACACATATCAATTTGAAAACACCATCCTTGGGGAAATTCAGAGGTAAATTGACATGTAATTGAGGCAGGGCAAGACAGTGGGTTTGCTTTAACTTTCTGTAGGGAATTAGTGGGAACTATAGCAGATGTAGGCAAGAGAGCAAAGATTAAAACCAACAAAATACTCAACAAACTAAAGTAAAACAAAAAACCCTTCTCATGGGATCCTAAATCCAAGTGAGAGAAACTTCAGATGAGGAGGAGGTTGGCCAGCTCTGGAACTATTCAGAAGGTAAAGAATCTCACCCATATCCAGTTAAAACTGCACACATTGGTATGAGTTTGCACACAACCAGGGAAATTTATGCATCTCTGTAATATCACATATACTTGCAGAAACTTCAACACAGTTGGAGGAACAGTAAACTGGAGAACTGTGAACACAACTGAGTAATCTCTGTAGCCAAGAGCAGAAACACAAGGGTACTCAGCAAAGATAAGCCAAGTGCTGCCCAAGAGAGGTAAAGGCTGCCTTTTCACAAATAGCTGGAGCGAGGCACTTTATTATTTCACCGTGCAGATTGTGAAAGAACATGACAGATCTACATTGCAGAAATCAGGACAAAGGCTATCATACTTTTTTGTGCATCAGTATTACACGGGAAGTATGTTAAAATACAAGTGCTAGAATACTACCATGAACTACTAAATTAGATCTTTCGCACTGGGGCCTGGAGTAGTATACTTATAATGCAATTCCTTTAAGAGAAACAAATGTACAACAAAATGTGAGAAACTATGATTCAGGGAATTGTTTCAATTTTGAGAACAATGTCTTCCTCTCTTTTCTCCAAGTGATTCTGAATTTGCTAAAAATGATCATGATGCTAATATCAGAGGGAACTCAGTGTAGAGATGGCGTCTCTGATGACCCTGCAGTTGTAGGAGGATCATATTCTCTGGTCTCCTCTGCTGATCTCTCCAGAAAACCATTTCCTAGAGGATGTAACAACAACAAAAAACAAAACCTCAACTAGAATATTTAAATAACTGAATCATAACTGTTGCTTTATCCATTTATTTCTCCCACTAGACATTGAACTTATAATGTCACTGGTTAGGGAAAATGCACTTTCTTCAACCCTATTGCCATAAGGCTTGGCAAATAATTTGTTGGTTTGAATAGTCTGACTAGGGAGGTTCAAATAAAGAAGAAAACATTATCCATGTGAAACACTCATATGCAGACACTACAATACCCTTTATACAGAAATTATTTCATTTTACTTTCACAATATCTTTTGAAAATCTATGACTATTATTCTCATTTTAAAAAATTTTTTGAGTAGGAGTATCACTCTCTCACCCAGGCTGCAATGCAGTGGCACAATCACAGCTCTCCACAGCCTCAACCTCCTGGGCTTAGATAATCTTTCCATTTAAGTCGCCAGAGTAGCTAGGACTACATGCGCACGCCACGATGTCCAGCTAGTTTTTTCTTTTTCTTTTTTTTGTAAAGATGAAGTCTTATTATATTGCCTAGGTTGATCTCGAACTCCTCAAGCAATCCTACCATCTCAGCCTCCCAAAATTTTGGTATTACAGGCATGAACCACTGCACCGGGCCTATTATTCTCATCTTATATTAAAGAAAGTTTAGCTCTAACGGTGTTATCCTATTATCTTTCAAAAGCTAGAACTGGGGTTTGATTCTAGGTCGGCTCAATATCAATATTTTCAACTGCCCATCATTAATTCTTCAATAGCCACAGACACTTCGATAAAAACAAACAAGCAAACAAACAAAAAAACAAAATAAGACATGTCATTGTTTGTCTCCTTTTCAGCTAGTAAGACAAAAAAAAAAAGAACACAATTTTTGCTCAACCTTTCTCAAAGTCTTTTCCAACATCTCAGGAGTGAGCTTCAGATATCATGGAGGAAGAAACTGATCGACAAAAATAATCATTTATCTTCCGAACATGTCATATCATTTCATGTCACACTCTACCAATAGGGTGCCTCTATTCTGGGAATAAAAGATTTACAAAAATGAATATATAATTTAAAATATTGAATTTACAGGAACATCCAGCGTTTGTTACCTTCCCAAAGTGCTTTTGCATACAGACTCTCATTTATAGTATGCACTAAGCAGATTCAGATAATGCAGTTTGCAAATGGAAAAGCGAAAGGGTGATTTTGTAAATATTCAAATACACTCAGGTTTCTGAAGAAAGAAAGAATGGCATGCTTGTTCCTTGACTTGTAATTTCATCACTGAGGGCATTCTATGTGCAGCCCTGGAATTTCCATGAGTTATCCCATTTAAGTTTTGTAACAACTTGGTGACACAAGTATTGTTATCTAACACTCAGGCCACTACTGCAGTGAGGTGTCAAACTTTAATTAGATCCTACTCAGAGCTTCTAGGAAAACACATTTTACTAAACAGGCAGCAACCCTGTCACTCTCTGTTAGCATCTACGAGTGCCTTACAAGCAGTCTTAAGATAGTCATAAAGCCAGCTATAAATAAGGGAGGAAAGCACAACAGAGGCTTTAAACTCAGAATCTTGTGAAATGTCCATTTTCATTGAGTGGATGAATATCTTCAAAGAACTCACAATCCAGGGAATGGAAATGAATGCATTGTGAGTCTCGTGTTCTAGGAGATAAAACATGGTTCAGAGAGATTAGTTAAGTTGCCAAAGGTCACACAGGTTTAAGGTAGAAAATTTGAGATTGAAACCTTGAGCTTCTCATTGATTTCTGGGTGCATCCCCTAAATTAGAGCTTCCTGGCAGATATATGAGAATGGATTTCTCATATACCAGGGTGCTAAATCTAATTAAATTGGACTTTGAGCAAATCCCTCTCAGAAGAGGCCTCTTACAAATTACATGAAGGAGCCAGGCTCAGTGGCTCAGCCTGTAATCCCGTGCCTTTGGGAGGCTGAGGTGAGTGGATTGCCTGAGCCCGCGGGTTCGAGATCCGCCTGGGCAACTTGGCGAGACCTCATCTCTACAATAAAATAAAAAAATTTGCCGGGTGTGGTAGCGTGCGCCTGTAGTTCTAGCTACTTGAAAGGCTGAGGCGGAAGGATCGCCGGAGCCCCAGCAGGTGGAGGCTGCGGTGGCCGGCAGTGGCCCCTGGACTCCAGTCTGGGTGACAGAGTGAGACTCCAACTCAAAAAAACCCAAAAAACAAACAAACAAACAAACAAACAAACAAAAAAACAAATTACATGAAGGAAATAGTGCAGGGAAGGAAGCTCTGTTGTCTTCATGCCTGACTCGAAGATAGAAAATTTCTAGAAGGGAAGAGAACAAATCAAGAGATATCACTGGGCAGATCAATACATAAACAACAGAAAGGGTAAAAAGAGAAAAATAAGTAATTACACTGTGTTTGTCTCTTATCCCTGCTGTAATAAATTATTAGATTATAGTGGCTTAAAACAACACAAATTAATTAACTTAGAGTTCTGGAGGTCAGAAGCCTGGCATGGATCCTATTGGACTGAAATAAAGTTGTCAGCAGGGCTATATTCCTTCTATAGGCTCTAAGGAAGAATCTCTTTTATTGCTTTTTCCAGCTACTTAGAGGCAGCCCACATTCCTTCGCTTGTGGCCACTTCTTCAGTCTTTGAAATCAACAGTAGTAAATCTCTTTGAAAGTAGCCAGGAAAATTTTCTGTTTTCAGGAACTCATGTGATTGTATTAGGCTTCCTATAATGATTCAAGATAGCACCCTCCATCTCAAGGTTCTTGGCCAGTAATCCCAGCACTTTGGGAAGCTAAGACAGGAGGGTTACCTGAGGCCAGGAGTTCAAGATCAGCCTGAACAACATGGCAAGACCTTGTCTCTACAAAAAAACAAATTTAAAGAAAGTCAGGTATGGTGGCACATGCCTATAGTCCCAGTTACTCAAGAGGATGAGGCAGGAGGATCTTTTGAGCCACAGAGTTTGAGGTTGTGATGGGCTATGATTGTGCCACTGCACTCCAGTCTGGGTGACAGAGCAAGGCATTATCACTAAAAAACAAAGCAGAAAAAAAAATTTTTAATCATATCTGTAATGTCTCTTTTGCCATATAAGATGACATAGTCAGTTGCCTGGCATTAGGGTCTAGACATCTTTGAGAGTCTATTACACTTACACAAACGGGACCTAGGGGGGATGGGAAATGGGAAGAACAGGCACAGTTAGACCCTGTAGAAGTGCATGGAAGGGTAATATAGAAAGATGGAGGGGGCCATGAGGAAGGACAGAATAGACAGATACATTTATTAAGAACCAAAATGGGCCAAAGTAGGAACAGATTCATTTTTTTAAAGACATGAGTGTAAGAAAAATTTTGAAACCCTCTGAGAAAGAATACAACATTATTAATAAACTTTAATAAAACCTCTCTCAGGGCCGAGGAAGTGGGCACTGTGCATGAGAGTCCCTGGAGCTTAATTTGCATGGACATTTCTACTTCTGAGTCAGGGAGGTAGAAGCGAGGTAAAAGGGGGCAGTGAGGGGTAACTGGAAGGCACTATGAGATACTCCATTGTAATTTGCTCAGCTCACAAGCCTGGGGAAGCTGAGGCAAGGCTTGAGTTAGAAATTCTGATAAAGCTAGACTGGGTGGCTCGGTCTGTAATCTCACCACCTTGGGAGGCCGAGGTGAGTAGATTGCCTGAACCTGCGGTTCGACACCAGTCCAGGCAACTTAGGGAGACTTCGTCTCTACAATAAATAATAATAATAATAAAATTAGCTGGGCGTAGTAGCGCATGCCTGTGATTCTGGTTACTCGGAAAGTTGGGGCAGAAGGATCACTGGAGCCCAACAGGTCGATGCTGGGGTGAGTGTACCACTGCCCTCCAGGCTGGGCAATGGAGTAAGCTCCAACTCAAAAAAGAAAAGAAACTCTGGTAAGAGAGGGAGCAGGACTCCTGGGCCAGACAGGGTGATTCTGCAACACAACCATCACACACCACCTGCAGAGATTTGAATACTAGAGATCTGTAACCCAGCACTGAGCTTAGCCACTTAGGCAATGTTCAAGCCAAGTAATTCTGGGGGACTTTTATGAATTTTACAATTGTCTTGGAGCAAATATCCAAATAACATTCCCTGTCACAGAGGAGGGGATGGGGCATAGGTGCAGAATTCAGCCGGGGAAGTGGAAAGACAACACTCTAATAAGATATTCAAGACCAAGGCCAGTGGGAACTAACAGGAAGATGTGATGCCAGTGCAGCCTCAGTAGTCCAGATCATTCTTATTGGCCTTTTCTTGTTGCCTGGGGCCTTTCTTGAAGATTCTTCCTTTTGTCTCCACCTCTTCCTTCCTACCCATCATAAGGTCTATGAGCATGTGATATTTGTATATTCTCATTGGGAAGCTGGAATATTTAGATAGAACCCGATACATTATTAACATAAAAATAAGACCTGACCCTAATGTCAAACTTCACCTTGCAGCCATATTTTACCCCAATCCTGACCTTTCTTCCTTATTTTGATTCTTACTCATGCTCCTAAAACAGAATTAGTCTTCAGGGTAAGGCAGAAGAGAGGCGTAGGATGAGGTTTATAAATAACAAATTTTAAAATAATTTATTTAACCCAATATAACCTAAATGTTAGCATTTCAACATGTGATCAGTATAATCTTTGACAGTTTTTCCATTTCTTTGGTACTAAATCTTAGAGATCTGGTACACATTTTACATTTATAGCACGTCTAAAGACTAGCTACATTTTAAGTGTCTGGTAGACATGTGACTGGTGTCTCCTATATTGAACAGCAAAGATCTAGAGAATTGGCAAGATTCAGTTTTGTGTGTGTGTTATTTTTTGTTTGGTTTGGTTTGGTCAGGAAGTAGGGAATGTCTGTTTATCTCTTTTTCTGTTTTTGGTGATTTTGGCAGTCATTTCTGATCATTGCTTAGATCTAATTAATTAATTAGGATTTGCAAAAGTGTTGGTATTTCATTATCCTGCCTTCACATATTATCTGTAACACTTCTCTAGAGGGATACTTCCCATTCCTAACTATCTGGTTACCTGAAGGGGCAGTTCATTCAGAAAAAGCAGAATAAATAATGTTTGATCATTTTCCTTTTCAAAATGCAGAAGCAAGTTTTGTACCTCTCCTAAATGTGCGGTAGCATGTGAGGGTTGAGGAGAACTGAGGAAAAGGGGGGCAGTGAGGGGTGACTAGAGGCTCAGTAAGGATGGGCTAGGGCATAATGGAAGTGAGAGACAGAGAAAGACTCAGCGCTGGGGTCATGGGTATGTTATAGCTCCAAGAGGACTTGCCCTCATGTGTCAGTGTCTAAGGTGAGGACGTAATACTGTACATTCACCACAGTTGAATAAATCAGGTATTTTCTCCATCTCTCCCTAGCTTAAGAAAGAGAAAACTTATTATTTCCACCCCCAAACTTACAGATAGTAGGAAGGAAAAAATAATCTTTGTATTTATTTCTTACATGGAGAGATTGTTATGGATCGCCACAGAGAATGAAAGAATCGAGAAACTGGTGCTTTGAGTTGAGGAAGGGAGATAATGCATTTTCAGTGGAAAGGTTGGTACATGAGTTAGAGAAAAGCTGGTAATGGAGTTCTTCATAAGAGTCAGAGAGCAATGCCCTAATTGCTCATAGTGTCTTGGGTGGAATATTGCAATGGAATGCAGGGTAACCTGGACACCAAGACCCATAGCCTTGAGAGAAGTAGCCCAAACCCCTGTGCTAGACTTGTGGTCAAGGGAAAACCCTTATGACGGACTGGAGGCCATATAATGGCAGAGGATTCAGGCAAATAGCCACCCCATGGGCGACCATTAACCATGGCAGAAATCTTGGATTAAGGATAAGACATTTCTCTCTTTTCTTATATAACCCTAAAGTGCTAGGATTTCTGTTTTCCATGGTTTTTATGAGCATGGATTCTGGAACAAGCCTTCTGAGTTCAAATGCCGGCTTCTCTGCTGAGGATCTCTGTTCCTCAATACCTTCATACATAAAATGGGTAAAAATAATGGCACTTAACTTTTAGGGTTATTGTGATGAAGCGTGAGTTTCTAAAGATAAAACACTTAGGGTAGTGCCTGAAACACAGGAAGTGCTATGTGTTTACTATGTTGAATTAATTATAATAAAATAATAGTATGACTTCATGACCTTGGAAATATGAAAAGGTCACAATATAATACATACTGATTTTTCTTTTAACCATATTGGAATCAGACTACATTTTATTTTGGAAAAAAACAGGTAAACATTTTTGTGTGCCTGGTTGCTGTGAATTAAATTCATGGCACTACAACACATTGCCTAGCAATATAACACAATTTAATATATATTGCTTTCACATCACAACTATAGAGTTGAAACTGTTCCTTCAAAATGTCTCAGTGAGTCTTAAAGGGACGATTCATCGGCATCCCAGGGCAGAGGATGTCTCTGATATTCCAAAAATGTCTGTTTTCTAAAAGAGTATTGTGGAGGGAAGTGGTGAAGTTGGGGATAGAGAGAGAGTGGGAGGATTTTACATATAAAAATATGGAAGCAGTAGGTGTGAAGCTTATTGAATATTGAAAAAAATAGTGGATTTCTTTTAAGGATGGTTTCAATGCCAGGAAGGATGAAGTATGAGGGTGGAAGGGGAGAGAGCTTTAGGTTTTTCCATCATAGGGTTGAAAAGCAAAACTGTCAGATGCAGAAATTATGGCTCAGGAAGTGGCTCCTAGTTACAGGGCGCACTTCTCCCTAGCAGTGCCTCACAGATGACTTTTATAAGATCTTTGGAGAATTCCATTTTTGACACTAGTTTTTAATAATATCTGGATGAAAGGGTAAAGGACCAAGACAATGTCACAAGGGGGTATTAATAGTGATTTTTTAAAAGGACAGAAAGAAGGTCTTAACAAATGGAGGTAGTAGCCCTTAATTCACAAAGATCATTTTTTCCCCTGGGGTTTCTGCAGAAAGACAAGAGAGTGAGGGGATGGTGGAACATAGACAATGTCAAGCTCATTTTTCCTGCTAGTTCATGGCAGTCTCACCTTGCCTCAGTGGGAGCCAGTTCTGCTATGAGTTGGCTGACTCATTCACCATCTTGGCTTGCTTGCATTTAGGGCTTGGAACTAATAGTCTATAATCATTCCATTTTGGGGTGGTTCCTAGGCATTACTGGTAGGCAAGAGCTCTTTTGGTTAAGTCCATAGGGCTAGGGATCTGCCCAGCATCCATGTTTAGTACTCTTGTCTTTTTTCATAACTAGAATTTTGTTGAGATTCTAATGCTTTTCCTAGCCCTTTCTTGTATTGTCCCTCTCAGCGATAACTGTAGTTCCCAATATTCTTGGCTGCTGACTTTAATCTTGCCAGAAATACTGTGGTCACATGGAAGCAGACGCCACTATCTAGTGGACCTTGATCTCATGATTTTGTGTATAGCAATCTACCAAGCCCTCAGAGACATAATTTTCTGATCACTGGCTCAGCTGAAATAGTCACAAGAGGCTCTCTCCAGTTAAAATGGTTCTGCCCCTGGGCCTTGCATCTCTGGTATCTGCCCAACACTTCCCTTCAGATGGGACTCTTACTGATTATGTTACTCTGGACAGGAAAAATTTGATCTTCATTTGCTTCCTAAAACCCACGTTGCAAAAGTAGTTTTTCTTTCTCCTACACTTCACAGTCAAAACGTCCTAAGACCACACTCTACTTTTTTGCCTCTAACCTGTTTCCAACAATTAGAAAAAGATAGATGTGGCATCTTATGAGTGTTTGCTGAGCACATGAATGAATAATAGGTTAGGGGAATTGATGGGAAACTCCTTTGCTTAACAGAAGAAGAAGGAGGAGGAGAAAGAGGAGGGGCAAGGAGGAGGAAGGGGGGGAGGAGGAGGTCATCATACCAAATTTTTTTTTAAAATCATAAACAGATAAACAAAATCTCCATGATTTAAACTCTTTCCATATTTTTAATTGAGCACACGCTGCAGTCTTTCTCTTGTATACCAAATCCTTAGAAATTATAAATAAAAATAAAACAATGGTTTAAAAACCTCAGTAATAACTCCTGAGGACTGGAGCACATGCACAGCCAAAATCTAGCCTCTGAAATACTGCAGAATGACCCAGTCCTACCATTCTTTCTCCAAGTTCATGGTCCAAAATCCACTGTATTTTTTTCTGAGAACTTCTTTCTCTCATATCCTACCCCACTATGAGTAGATGAGTAGATAAGAACTTTAAAGAAAAATGCAGTGAGCTATGAGAGGACATTCAGGGAATCTTGGTCTTGTCTAGGAAAGAAAATTGAGCTACAAGATGAAAGGGGTGATAAGCCATAAGGAAAAAAGTGTCCCTGAATATTTTAGGCAGACGGGGAAATAGGGACAAGGGCCCTGGAGTGAGAAGGCACATGACAGTGGGCCTGACTGCAGAAAGTGAGGCAAGGGTGTTGTGGGAAGAGATTAGAGGAATATTCACAGCCAGATCTTGCAGCATCCTTAACCTCTGTCCATGAAGGGATTTTAAGCGAGGAGGAGAGGAGCAGGCATTTCCATGATTAACACTGAATGTGTAAAAGCTCACTCACTGCTGTTTAAAATGATTGTACAGGAAAATGTACAATTAGAGAGAAGGATGTGTGGTTGCCCAGGCCAGGGATGAATAAGATTGATAGCTGTGGAGATCTAGATCAGTGAATAAATGGCGGTGCGGGGGAGGCGGCAGTGATGGCATTTAGGAGGTAGAATACACAGCATGACGAGAGGCAGGGAAAAATGTTTAGAGGTTGTGGAGTGGGGGATGCTACAGAAAACTGAGAGATGGAACCAGAGGGGAAAATGGGGTGAGATCTCAGAGTGTCTCACATGTCATGCTAAGAAGTTTGAACTTTATCCTGTAGGCAACAGGGAGCCATTGGAAGGGTTTAAGCCTGGGAGTAATTTGCATATTGGAAAGGTCACTCTGACAGGGTACAGAGGATAGAGAAGAAGAAAGTGGAGCCAGGGAGCTCCACTAGGAGAGTATGGTAGTTGTCTGAGTGTGAAATGATTAGTGTCTGAATTAAAGCAGTAGCATAGGAAGTGAAAAGAAGGGGCTGAATACAGTAATTTTAAGAAGATGGGCTTGCATTGTCTGGGAGAGTGAATTGGACATGACAGTGATACCATGCATTTTGAAGGGGAGCCCAGAGAAGGGGACTTGAAGAGAAAGAAGTTTGTTCACTCAAATAGTTCTGGGCAAGACACTGTGCTAGCCCTAGGAAAATATGTTGCACTAGAAATAAGCTGCCTGCCCTTCTGGAACTCATAATCTAGTAGAGGAGAAAAATTGAATAAACATATACATTCATTAATCATGAATTAGAAAACGTTTTGTGAAAGAAAGTAATAGCCATGTCATAAAGGATAATAGGGTAGAGATGTGACCTATTCTAGATAGAGTAGTTGGAAAGTACTCTTGGAGGAGGTGATATTTAAGATAATATCTGATGAATGAGAAATAACCAGGGAAAGGACGTTGCAGGGAGAGAGAACAGCAAGCACGCAGGCACAGAATCTGGAAAAGTGTTTGGCTTGTTTGGGAAACAGGAAGAGATCATTGTAACTGCAGAGGATTGGGTAGGGAGGAGGAATGGCATGACAGGTGGGCAAGAGTTAACTCATTCAAAGCTGTGTGGATAGTAACAAAGCATTTAGAGAGGTAGCCAGGTGCTATGCTTTGTTGTAAAATGAGTACAGCATAGCACGGTCTCTTGTCTTGTACCTAACCATCTTCATTAATTAATGTTATTGGATAATCCTCAGCAGGCATTTGGGTTTGAAAGCCCTGATGAAAGATAATGAGCATTGTAAATACCATCTTGAGTAGGCATTGAGGACTCATTTATGAGTTTGAAAGCTTGGAATTCAGTAGGGCAGAGTCACTGGAAACTCGGGAGAAAAACCTGGGAGTAAAAACAGGCATTTACTTTCCAGGGTAGAATCCTGTGCCCAGCTGAGACCCTAGAGTTTGATTCGTATCAGCTAAAGATGGATGTCATTATCCTACACCTGTGTACTGTTTGTATGTCCCTTGCCAGGACCATGCTGCGTCATAGATTTTGGGCTAGGTCTGAACCAAAAAAAAGGAGTAAAATGACTGCTGGGGTCAGCAGTGGCATCCAGAAGCATATGTGAAGATAGAGGTTGGGATGCAAAATGTTTATTAGAGATCAACACTGGGGGGGGGCAGAAAAGGAGAGCAGGATTGAGTAGAGGGAGAAGTCAAACTACCATGTAGACTTGACAAAGTCACAGCCCCCCCAGCAGACAGCTCTGGAGTGAGTGTCATCCATGAGCATGTAACCCATTGGACCAAACGGCCAAGCCTTAGTTTTTCAACCTTGCTTTGTCACTGGATATGGCTGTCCTGGGAAAAAAGAGGGACTTGGGGCAAGGTGGCTTATTGCCACTAAGACAGACCCTGAAAAGCAGATGACTGGAAGCACTCCACTGGCTGCAATTTCTGCAGCTGGCCAGCAAGTCTTTCCTTGAAGAGATATGTGGGTGGAGCACCGTGGTATCTATAGTAAGCATCAAAAAAGTGGACCATTAAAGACTTTATGTAAGTCTTAGTGAGCTCTTTGAGCGATTTCTTTACTCCTAAAATAGGGTATTGTGAAACTATATCTAGAAATATATGTGAAAAATATCTGACTGATACTTGTTCCTGCTAGAGAAGCAATAGGTTTAGATTATTGAAATCACTTTACGGCCATTGATATCACCGTGCCGGCCAGTGTCATAAAATATAGAAATTAACCCTCCCAAATTTCCACTCAAATACTGTACTTTTCCACTTGCAGGGAAAGAGTATGCAGCTGAACAAGGTTTTTGATCTTCTTGCTGCTCTTGAAGCTCTTTGGTACATGGAGGAGATGGAGAAGATAAAGAAAAAAAATGTGAGCTTTTCTTTTGTATGTGGGTAAAATGCTTGCCAATAAAATACTTAGTAGTCAGAGAAGATAGTTCTTTTTTATCCATGAGTGCTGCAGTAGAAGATAGTGTCCTAAAGTTAACGAACGTTTTGAGTACATTCTTCTGGATGGTTACTAGTCAGATTTCTCAAACTGGTACAAAGATACATGATCAGAGTCCGATGAAATCCATCTTCTGGCCAGGTGTGTTGACTCAAGCCTGTAATCCCAGCACTTTGGGAGGCCGAGGTGAGGGGATTGCCTGAGCCCATGAGTTCCAGAACAACCTGGGCAACTTGACAAGATCTCACCTCTACAATAAAAAAAAAAAATTAGCCAGGCATGGTAGCGCATGCCTGTAGTTCTGGTTACTTGGAAGGCTGAGGCAAAAGAATTGCCTAGGTGCAGCAGGTCGGGGTTGGGGTGGCTGTGAGCGTGACACTGCACTCCAGCCTGGGTGATGGAGTGAGACTCCAACTCAAAAAAAAGAAACCCATCTTCTACTTAGCTATTTTATTTATTTCCTTTTATAATTTTTTTTTCTTAAAGATCTTACTGTTTCTATGGGCAAAGTCTATATGGGTAGAAGTTACTGGAAAACACACTTGTAAATTTCACATGGTCACGGCAAGT
Source organism: Carlito syrichta (assembly GCF_000164805.1). Taxonomy (NCBI): domain Eukaryota; kingdom Metazoa; phylum Chordata; class Mammalia; order Primates; family Tarsiidae; genus Carlito; species Carlito syrichta. Next base: position 191,256 of record NW_007232898.1, read on the forward strand.
CAGCTCTATGTTACTCACCGGCCTTGGTATAGCTGAGGTCTATACTGCATTGGTTTTACCACCTTGTCAACTTTCCTTATTTCAGCAGGATCCTTCTGCCAGGGTGGGTGTCTAGAACAAGAACAGAGTTGGTAGAAATAAGCTGAGAGTGGGATTGAATGGGTAAGCGTATAGTGATGACAGGAGGAAAAGGGTACTAGGACTGTGGGTGTAGTGTAATGGGAAACATTGCTGAAGGAATAATCATTGACATTTCTTGAAAAATGGATGTGCAAAAGATGGTCTTTGGAAATGTTGGACATTTTCAGACTCCTGTTAAAATAATGTTTTGTTTTTTTCTTTTCTCCTCACATCCTTCAACAGGACATGAGATTGCAGGGCATGAGATTGCAATTATTTCTACTCTATAGCTGTTGCAGAGTGATTGATATGAGTGACATCTGAATAATGATTTTTGTTTAAACTATTCCTAAGTAAACATATTCAGAGTACTTATCAGAAAACTTTTATAAATTTGAAAAAAAATTGAATTTAAGAATTTGGAGCGATCACAAACGTAAAAGCAAGGAGACAATAGCAGCAGAAATGGACCAAATGGGTTTATTTGGATATGGCTATTGCTGTTAATTTGTTTTGTGCACTTTCAATATTTATCCAATATTTTATAAAGAACAAATTTTAAATTAGAAGACAATATTTTTCTACAAAGAAGTGCAGTATTAAAGAATATGATGTGGCCAGGTGCAGTAGCTCAAGCCTTTAATCCCAGCACTTTGGGATGCCAAGGCAAGCAGATTACCTGAGACCAGGGTTTCAAGGCCAGTCAGGGAAACTTGGTGAGACCTTGTCTCTACAATAAATAAAAAAATTAGCCAGGTGTGGTGGCACATGCTTGTGCCAGCTACTTGGAAAGCTGAAGCGGAAGGATCGCCTGAGTCCAACAGGTCGAGGTTGTGGTGGTCACAAGCATGCCACTGCACTCCAGCCTGGGCAACAGAGTGCCACTTAAACTAAAAAAATAAAGAATATGATGTAAATAAATAACTTAGGCAATTTTTGAACACATTGTTACTAAAGCTGACAACTTCATCTGTGTATGCCACAGCAAGAGGATGACATGAAAAACCTGGGTAGACATTGCACATGCACAAGTTATGGCCTTGACTCTTCCTCTGAAATCCAATAAGCACCTAGAAGGTTCTTGAATGGAAATGAGTAAATTCTGTTTCTTGCCCAGCTGAGGGCCTGACTCAGTGTGATTTCCCATTACTTCCCGGACCACCCATCTGTAAAGTGGGGGAATTGGGCTGCAGAGATCATACATTCACTTTAGAGCTGTCACTTGTGATTCCACAGGGAAGGATGAGTCTTTGGGGATATTTAGGGGAGAGACTAACATAGAGGAAAGAGAAAGCACAGAGAACAGAACTGTTAGGACTTTACCTCTGTTTCTTACCAACCGAGTAACTAGTCTTAGGCTCCTAAGGGGCTCAATCTCCTCATCTTTAAAATAGAGATCATCGCAACTACTTGAAAAAGCAGTTGGCATGGGACCTGCAACAAAATGTAACAGTCACTTGATAAATGGTAGCCATGCCCCAAATCAGGCGCTGCACTATTTTTTTTTATGATTCCTACAACTCCTTCAAATAATCCGAAATAATATAGTAGTCTCTCTCTCTCTCTGAATTCTCTTGATGCTTTCATATTTTCTCATCTTCTATTTTAAAAAACAAAACTGTTATGTGTTCCATTTCTTCTTATGTGATACTTTTTTTGTGTGTGGAAACTGAAAATCATCTGTGTTGGTTCATAAAGAGGTCATATTTCTCAGACATTATTGTGAGTTAATATAGGTATGGTAGGAAGAAATATAGGCAGAACAATAAATGAAAGTGAAACAGATTATTGGAAGGTGATATTACCCAAAGAGATAGAAAATTCCAGATACTAGTATAACTAGGGGTAGGAATTTGAAGGTTGGCTCGTTCTCTCTCTCTCTCTCTCTCTCTCTCTCTCTCCCCCCTACCCCTAGTTATACTAGTATCTGGGACTTTCTATCTCTTTGGGTAATATCACCTTCCAATAATCTGTTTCACTCTCTTTTTTTTTTGAGTTGGAGTCACACTCTGTTACCCAGACTGGAGTGCAGTGGCCGCTCCCAGCTACTGCAGCCTCGACCTGCTGGGCTTTGGCGATCCTTCCGCCTCAGCCTTCCAAGTAGCCGGAATTACAGGCATGCGCTACCATACCTGGCTGATTTTTTGATTTATTGTAGAGATGAGGTCTCGCTGCCCAGGCAGGTCTTGAACCCGCAGGCTCACCTCAGCCTCCCAAAGGCGTGGGATTACAGGCTGAGCCACCGAGCCCGGCTTTCTGTTTCACTTTGATTTATTGTTCTGTCTACATTTCTTCCTATCATATCTATCTTAACTCACAATAATGTCTGAGAAATATGACCTCTTTATATATATACATATGTAAAAGAAAATATATGTACATATGAAGCACATGGCATAGGTCATCCTGCCATCCCCCATTCTATGGCCTTCCTTCAGAAATGAACTGAGGACAGAAAAGATGAGGGTACAGTTTCAGAATGTACAGAAAGTAAAGGGACCATATCTGGGATAACTTAACTCAGAACTGTCTGATAACAGATTTCTAACTTGGAGCAACTGAGGCCCTCACTACAACTTCAGATCAAGGGGCTCATTTTTACACCAAGGGCACACAGGCGTTTAGAGTGAGTTCTGCTAGCTCTGTCCTGTAAGCCAATGTGTGAACTCATCTGAGCCCTCTTCCACAACACTCCTTATTTTAACTTAAAACCTGAAAGTTGGAACTCAATAAGTTTCCTGGTCAGCATTCCACTTTCCCTCTGAGAATCTGAGGTCAAACCTACTTAACTTCCCCCGGTTTTCCTGCCTGGTTCTTTATGACCTCCTTTCCAAAGAATCTGCACAAGTTCATCTATATCTGAAGCTATAGAATGATGTCTTGTCATTATGGATATGTCTTCTGGGTGTATTAAGATGGTTCCCTTTTACTTCAATTATGTACATCTATCTAGATCCTTGTTACTTTTTCTCATCCATAGAGTTGACCTTCTCTTTTGGTTTATGACAATCTGAACTAATCTTGAGTTTATTACATATATTTTTTACTTAATTCATAGTGAGCTATTGGCTACTTTCATCTGCAAAAGAAAGTCTGTCCATGCTCCAAAGAGGCAGTATGTTGTAATGGAGATGACATGGGACTAAAAAAAGTCCTCACCCCAATACTTAAGAAGAGTATGAAATATTATTTTCTAATAAAATAGGTACTTATAGGCTTCACTATATTATTATCTTTGCTGTGTATTAATCATTTTATTTTTGCTAGTTTCATGTTTCCTCATTGATGGCCAACGAAGCTAAGCATTTTAAAATATTTCTAAGGAGTAGCACCTATTGAATGATTTATCTGTTCTCTTTTGCTCTTGCTCATTGGGTACAGATCATTATTTAGACAATTTTTATGATGCAGAAATTGTACCTGGTGTCTAAAATGTGAGCCATTCTATATAAAGCCTATTTCAAGTTCTGAAAACTTATGATCAGAATGCATTCTCTTTAAGGTTAAGTCAGCACTATGAAAGCTTTCCCCTCCCCAAGAATCTTGAGCTCACATTGGTGAGGAAAGTACAGTATATATGGAAGTGTTTTTTCTCTGTTAATGGAAAAATTTGTCACCAATCTGAACAGCATGATCTTCCACCCCTCACTCACACCAGGTTAAACAATTTCAGGACTCTCCATAACAAGTTTGGCTCATGTATCATACAATGTCAAGACCCTGAGGTTCACTGATCACTTTCTTTTACATCATCATCAATCATTTTATGTTTTAATGCATTCTCTGATGAAATAAGTGATTACTTGGCTCAATATTTCTTTTGACTTATATAAACATTTTATTACGTGCTCTTAGTTTGTGGGGTTGGCAATTTAGTTTGTGTGTTTGTGTATGAAATGATTCTTGGCATAGATTGATTAAAGGATAATTCAGTACGTTGTATTAAGAATATATAGTAAAGTACATAGCATTTGGTGTTCAAGCCCCACATTTGTACTTCAACCTCAGTTATATGAGTTGGAGCAAGTAGAAAAATTTCCTGGACAAATTTTTCCATTTGTAATTTAGGACTATTGATATCTGCCTCATAGATTTCTTGTTAGGATGGGATGAATGAATACATACAAAAAGCCTAGCACACTGTCTAGCACATTTTCAGTAAATGTGATATTTTAATTATTCCCTCCACCATTACTTGAGTCATTTTGAAAACATTTATGTTAGCAGCCTATTCAAATCGTATTGCACCAACATTCATTTGAGAAGGGATTGCTGCTTTTAAAAGAGGTGGAAGACTCACCAGACTTTGGAACTATAGTCTTCCCTGCTCAGGTGTAGTGGTATATATAGGAAGACTACATTATTGTCTAGACTGATGTCTTCTACATAATTAATGAAGCATAATGTGTACATAGTCTATCTGATACTATTGATTTGTATAATCTTTAAGCTTGAGAACAGACTATATTTAAAAGGAGAATATTAGAATACACTGTATCCTAAAACCAATTTTTCTTACTTTTAAATGAATATTCAAATGTATGTATGTATGTATTTTTTTACTTATCAGTATTTATTTATTAACTTATTTTTAAACTTTTTTATTTTAGAGTTGTGGGGTACAATTTACAATTAAGTATACAAGTGGACATTGTGCAGGTAAAGTTTGGGCCTCCCTTTGGTCCTCATTTCACCTGGTTTGAGATCAGGTACTCTTATTGATGTTATGTTCCCCATCCCCCCGCAATGTTCTGCTACTGTCAATCCCTTTCTTATTGTTTCATGGTAAATGCTCAGGGTCTGCTTATGAGTAAGAACATGTGGTACTCAGTTCCTTTTTTCTGTGATAAATCACTATGATAGATTCTAAATCCAACCAAGTTGCTGCATAGACCATAATTTTGTTCTGCTTTATGACTGCATAATATTCCATAATGTATATGTATATGTATGTATGTATATGTACCCCCCATATATATATATATTTTTTTACTTTAAAAATTTTTTTATTTTAAAATTGTGGGGTACATTTCAGGGTTAGGTATACAAATATTCACTGTGCAGGTACCTTGTTGATGAGGTGTGCGCCCCCTTCCCCAGGCAGATTACTATTGTCGGCCCCACCTCCCCGCCTCCCTCCCCTCTGCCGTTTCCTGCTACAGTCAATCTTTTTCTCATAGTATTGTGGTAGTTGTTCAAGGTCCACTTGTGAGTGAGAACATGCGATACTCAGTTCTTTGTTTTTGTGAAAGATCACTCGGTATTACAGACTCTAATTCCATCCAGGTTGCTGCGAAGTATATGATTTTGCTCTTCTTTATGACTGTGTAATATTCTATCGTGTATATGTACCACATTTTTTTTATCCAGTTCTCTTTTGATGGGCAGCACGGTTGGTTC
>NW_007232898.1:197009-199742 GCF_000164805.1 Carlito syrichta
TTACGTGGTATCTCAGTGTAGTTTTAATTTGCATTTCTTTGATGACTAGTGAGGCTGAACTTTTTTCATGTATCTGTTGGCTGCTTGCATGTTTTCTTTTGAGAAGTGTCTATTCATATCTTTTGCCCACTTTGTAATGGGGCTGTTTGTTTTGTTTTTCTTTTCAGCATGTTTGAGTTCCTTGTAGATCCTAGATGTTAAGCCTTTGTCAGACATGGAGTTATCAAATATTTTTTCCCAGTTTGTGGACTATCTCCTGCTCTCTTGGTGGTTTCTTTGACTTTGCAGAAACTTGTCAGTTTGATGAGGTCCCACTTGTCAATATTATCTCTTATGACCTGGGCACTTCAGGTTTTGATCAGGAATTGGTTGCCAGTTCCAATTTCCATGAGTGTTTCCTGCATTTTCTAAGGTTCTTATAGTTTGAGGCTTTATGTTTAGGTTTCTGATCCATTTAGAATTTATTTTTGTGTATGGGGATAGGTAGGGGCCCTGTTTTAATCTTCTACATGTGGTCAGTCAGTTTTCCCAGCACCCTTTACTGAATAGGTTCTTGTGTCCCTAGTGGTAAGTTGTGGAGGCTTTGTCGAAGATGAGTTGGCTGAGAAATTGAGGTTTTGCTTCTGGAATCTCAGTTCTATTCCATTGGTCTATATGCCTGTTCTTCTACCAATACTAAGCTGTTTAGATTATTGTAGCTTTATAATAAATTTAAGTCTGGGAGTGTGATACCTCCTGCTTTTTTTGTTTGCTGAGTATTGTTTTGGCTATTCTTTGTTGTTTATGTTTCCATATGAATTCCTGTATTGTTGTTTCTAGGTCTGAGAGGAATGTTGCTGGTAGTTTGATGGGTATTGCATTAAATCTGTAGATTGCCTTAGGTAGAATGAACATCTTAACAGTGTTGATTCTTTCGATTCATGAGCATGGAATATTTTTCCACTTGTTTGTGTTCTTTGATTTCTTTGAGCAATGTTTTGTAGTTTTCATTGTAAAGGTCTTTCACATCTCAGGTTAGGAAGATACCAAAGTATTTCAATTTTATTTATTAAAAGTGCCTATATATGTAAATTTTTGTCATATATCATACTTGTGCACATACAAAAAGGCAAATAATAGCACATTCAGTTAGTTCACGACTTCTTAAAACTTTTAACTGGTCAGTCTGTGTCTTGTTGATTACTCTTTTCCTCGGAGTCTCTGTTGTCTAGGTTGTTCCCACACAACATTGTCTTCCAGGTTTTCAAGTGTTTGGTGAAGAAATGTTTCTTATAAGAGGGCTATATTCTTGTCTTTGGGATTTTCCTCCTAGCTACTGATACTCATTCTTAAATTTTTGGTGGTCATATACAGGCAATATCATGTATATTTATTGCTGTTTGACTTCCCTACCCACCTGAATTCAAAGAGGCTTAGATGTGAAAAAACAAAAACAAGCACAACAACAACAACTGTGTATTAAGGTCAGTATAATGTAGTAATGATCAATAAAGGTGTGCTGAATTAATAAAATGGATTGAAGATGTATGTATCCTTAAGCCAACATCCCAGATTCCCTCATAGGGTTCAAGCATCAGGGCACTGACTGAATGCATTTGCAGCATCCCTAGTGCCATGTATCTTAATGATGGAAGGACTTGGGAATGCCCACGACTGTGCTTCTTCACCCATTTTGAATGGACTCCAGCCTCCTCTGTTGCAGCCCCCAGCAATAAAAAACACTGTCCTAGTAACAGACAGTGGTCTCCTCATTGCCAAAAACTTTCAGTGAAATACTTGGCCTCTGCAGAGGGTAGGAGAGATCAAAACTGAATTTAGTTTAATATTTGATCTGTAAGCCGGGCTCAGTGGTTCAGCCTGTAATCCCGTGCCTTTGGGAGGCTGAGGTGAGTGGATTGCCTGAGCCCACGGGTTCGAGATCTGCCTGGGCAGCGAGACCTCATTTCTACAATAAATCAAGTGAAAATGAAGAAACATCTTACCAAAATCTCTGGGATGCCTTAAAAGCTGTAATAAGAGGGGAATTTATATCCCTACAAACACACATGAGGAAAATGGAAGGAACAGAAATTGACAACCTAACAAGCCACCTAAAGTAGCTGGAAAAACAAGACCACAAAAACCCTAATTTCAGCAGAAGAATCCAGATCACCAAAATAAAAGCCCAAATCCAGGACATAGAAGACAAAAAGATAATAGAAAAAATCAATGAAACAAAAAGCTGGTTCTTCGAAAGAATAAACAAGATCGATGTTCCCCTAGCTAGACTGATCAAGAAAAAACGAGAAAAAACCAAATAAGCACAATCAGAAACACAAAAGATGAAGTCACATCTGACCCTGAAGAAATACAAAAGATCATTAGAGACTACTACGTACACTTGTATGGAAACAAACTTGAAAACCTTAAGGAAATGGAGGACTTTCTGACATCACACAACCTACCTAAGTTGGGACAAGAAGAAATTGAGACCCTAAATAAACCAATAACAATCAAGGAAATCGACTACGTAATAAGAAAAGTTCCTACAAAAAAAAGCCCTGGACCAGATGGCTTTCCAGCAGAATTCTACAAGACATTTAAGGAGGAGCTGATACCAATCCTACTGAAGGTATTCCAGGCGATTGAAAAAGATGGAACACTCCCCAAATCATTTTACAAAGCCAATATTACATTGATACCCAAGCCAGGTAAAGATCCAGCAAAGAAAGAGAACTACAGGCCAATATCTTG
>NW_007232899.1:0-4482 GCF_000164805.1 Carlito syrichta
GACTGGAGTGCAGTGGCTGCTCCCAGCCACTGCAGCCTTGACCTGCTGGGCTCCGGCAATCCTTCCATCTCAACCTTCCAAGTAGTTGGAACTACAGGCGCACACTACCATGCCTGGCTAATTTTTGATTTATTGTAGAGATGAGGTCTTGCTAAGTTGCCCAGGTGGGTTTCGAACCTGTGATCTCAGGCAATCCACTCACCTCAGCCTTCCAAGGCATGGGATTGCAGGCTGAGCCACTGAGCCTGGCATGGATAAAATTTTTATGACCAAAATCCCTGTTACAAGTTGTATCAGTGTTACATCTCGTCCTTTGTTAGTCTTATTTACTCTTTCTATCCATTCTCTAGTCCCTGTTGTATTCATGGGTCAGTTGTTGATGACTTCCATTGTTTGGGCTCTGAGGTCTGATTTTTCAAGCATTTTCTCTTTGTTACACTGGGAATTACCTATATTCTTCCACTGATTTTTCCTTATTGAATGACAAATCTCTTTCATTTCTCTTTAGTACCATAATTCAGTGACAGAAGAGAGGCTTTCAGTTCTGATGCTTTCTCAGCCCTCTATTATTTCCTGATCAGGACTCTGAATTTGTTCTATTTTGAAACAGGGCTGTAGGTGGGAAACATTGTTGTCTCCTGTAGTTTTGATAATTGAATATGGTACAGAATGAGGAGCTAGGATTCAGAAACTGTTTGTAAATCACAGTGTTCACCAATTGTGATATAATTTCCTGGAGATCCACTTCGCACCACCACTCTGTGTGATGATGCAATTTATACATGTGTGTACACTCCAAGACCAAGATACTATAACAGCAATGAAGACAGTAGAGGAAGGCTGCATGAAATAAGATGGACAAAAATTCAAAATAAATTAAAAGGCAAAACACACACACACTCACACACACACACGCACACACACCAAAACAAACTGGAATAACAACAAAGCAAAACAAAACAAAAAACAGCAACATCAAATAACCAAATACACACACACACACACACACACACACACACACACACGCACACACACATGTCCAACCCAAAATGAAGGAAGAAATAGGGAAAAAGAAAAGGAAAAATGTAATTGAAATCAAACTCTTACACATATATTCACACACATAAACTAAAAAAAGAAGAGCAAAATAGTAAAAAGAAACAAAAAATTCTGAAAGATTAACACTCAATCCTTCTCATACATATATAAACAGAAAACAAAAAATAAAAGAAGAAAGGTAAAAGGAAGAATGAAAATTAAAGAAAAGACAGGAGTGCAGGGGTGTGGTGAGATGCAGATCAAACCCTGACATACATATTCACACACAAAGGAGAAATACAATTTTTTAAAAAACCTGCCCTCCTCTCCTGTGACAAGTTCTATAATTGTTCCTCTCAACTGTCCCTCTGCTGTCTCCTGCAGAGCTTTGACCTCATTCACAATCTCCTCAGTGTCTGGTGCAGGGAAAGAGGGGCATGGGGAGTAGGTGTAGCTTCACTCCTCCCTTTGCACTCTATTATGGTCAGGTGCATATTCTTTAGTGGAGACATACAGAATTGTGTCTTCCCAGGTACTGGCAGGGGGCATCCCAGTCCAGTTTATCCTGGAATGGAGTCCTTCTATTTTGGCTGATGTCCAGGCTCCACCTGGGTTCATCCTTCTCAATCATGCCTCAACTGTGTGGGTCTGACATTCAGAAGACTGCTGGGAGAAGGGGGTTGGGTCAGCCCCAGACTCCCACCACTGATCTATTTGGAGATCTTCCTTGCTCTTTTTTGGCCACACCCTTTGTTCTCTGGCTTAATCAGGGTAGGGGGTGGGGTGCCTGAGGGATAGCACTTGTCCTGTCCCTCTATAGTTTGTGCTTTTGGGGTACTGGATATTGGTCATGGTTAACCACTGAGTAGTTAATCTGCCTGTCACAGAGATCTGTTTGGGTCTGTTGCTCCATGGTGAGCAAGCAGGAGCCCTTTCCTGCTCAGTTTTCTAGATTGTGGCAAGGGGCCTCTTCCATCTTGTCCAGTGGAAATCTGCCTCTGGACTTCCTCTCTGCAATCCCTCTGCAGCCCCTGTTGCCATTGTCTGGTCAGGCACTGCTGTGGTGAGGCAGAGCCTAGTGTTGGCATTCTCACCTGGCCACTTCTTCCAAAGAAGGGCTTTGTTGATTTTTTCCTGGCACTCAGTTTCTGCAATCTGGGAGGTACTAAAAACCAAGCAGAGCAGCCACTATACCAGTCATTTACCAAGAGGACCCTGGCCACTAGCTTCCTAGTCCATACTCATTCACTCACATGACCACTTACTCGTTGACATGCACACAAAATTATCCATACACTCACTCACACTGGGATGTACTTAGTCCAACAGGTTCCACTGCAATCTTCCTAAGAATCTCTATTTTGTTATAATTTTTAGTGGAAGAAAGTCTGTGTTTTCCTATTTGATAATTATGTTTATTTTTTTATTTTAAAGATGTGGGATACAAATCAGAATTAAATATACAAATATTCACTATGCAAGTATGCTTGTTGATGAGGTGTGCCCCGGCCCCACAATCCCAGCAGAATCTGACTACTGTCAATCCCATCAACCACTCCCCCAGCATTATGATTGTGCCACAGTTTGGGTTCTCAAATTTATATTTATTATTAGCTAATAATTAGCAGGCATAGAAATATTACTTTAAATTCATGTTCTATTGTTTCTCTTCTATTGTCATTTATTAATAAAATGTTTAATTCTTAGGTATGGCTTTCTATTTTTTTCTGTTTTATTTAATTATTTATTTATTTATTCATTCATTTTTAGAGATGAGATTGTATTCTTTTTTTTTTTTGAGTTGGTGTCTCACTCTGTCGCCCAGATTGGAGTGCAGTGGCTGCTTCCGGCCACCGCAGCCTTGACTTACTGGGCTCCGGTGATCCTTCCACCTCAGCCTTCCAATGAGATTATATTCTATCCCCTAGGCTGGAGTGCAGTGCCACATTTATAGCTCACTTCAGTCTCATTCTCTTGTGCTTAAGAAATCCTCCCACATCTGCATCCTGAGTAGCTAGGGCTACAGGCATACACCACCATGACTAGTTAATATTCTTGTAATTTTATTGTTTGTAGAGGCAGGGCCTCATTATGTTGTCCATCTGATCTGAAACTCCCAGTCACAAGCAATTTTCCCCTTTGGCATTCTTAAGTGCTGGGGTACAGGAGTGGTTTCTTTCATTTAATCTCATGATTCTGCAATATGTGAAATAGAAATACTACTCTAGTTTGTTTGTTCTACGGCTTATCAAATCAATTGTAGATCAATTTTATCAAATTGTGATGGAATTTTTATTGCAAATTAAATGACTACACATGTGTGAATCATTTTGGGCTTCCAAAACTGATTGAACTAGCTTACTTTTTAAAAACATAATTGATGCCATACTTTTTAATTGCTGTCACTTAATGCAGGCTTTGGTATTGGATACTGTTAGTCCTCCAACTAATTTTTTATCATATTTAAGACTATCTTGGCTATTTTTTGCTTTTTAATGTCTACATATATTTCCATTTCAATAACAATACTCTGAGTTTTTTAAATAAATGCCTTCATTCAAATATACAATATTGTGTCTCAATTCTTGAATATTGTACAGCCTTTCATTTATTTTCTTTTTTTTTTTCATTAATCAGTATTTTTTATTATGGTTTTGTGGGGTACAGTTAAGGGTTAGGTGTACAATGACGTTTCATTCAGGCACCCTGTAGATAAGAAGTGTTTTCCCATCCCCCGACAGATATTTGCTATTGTTAATCCCATCCCCCTCCCCCCCATAGTTTCCCAGTACATTTTCTTATAGTATTGCATTGGATGTTCAAGGTCCATTATATGAGTGAGAACATGTGATATTCGGTTTTTTGTTTTTGTGAGAGGTCACTCAGTATTATAGACTCTAGTTCCATCCAGGTTGCAGTGAAATTCATGATTTTGTTCTTTTTCATGGCTGCGTAGTATTCCATCGTGTATATGTACCACATTTTTTTAATCCAGTCCTCTTTTGATGGGCAGCATGGTTGTTTCCAGGTTCTTGCTATTGTGAACAATGCTGCAATAAACATACGTGTGCAGGTATCTTTTTTATAGAGTGATTTGTGTTCTTCAGGGTATATTCCCAGTAGGGGGATTGCAGGGTCATATGGAAGGTCAATTTTTAGAGCTTTTAGGAATCGCCACACTGCTTTCCACAGAGGTTGCACTAGTTTACACTCCCACCAACAGTGTAGAAGTGTTCCCTTTTCACCACACCCTCTCCAGCAGCTGTTATTTTTTGAGTTGTTGATAATTGCCTTGAATACATTTTTATGTGGTATGAGATAGGGCCCAAAATTCTTTTTTTTTTTATACAGAAACTCAGTTCTTCTAGCATTATTTGTCGAAAAAAACTTTTTTTTCATTGAATTGCCTGATGCATTTTTAAAAGTCAGTTGAATATGCATACT
>NW_007232899.1:4502-9830 GCF_000164805.1 Carlito syrichta
GTACCACATTTTTTTTTTCATTAATCAGTAGTTTTTATTATGGTTTTGTGGGGTACAGTTAAGGGTAGGTGTACAATGACGTTTCATTCAGGCACCCTGTAGATAAGAAGTGTTTTCCCATCCCCCGACAGATATTTGCTACTGTTAATCCCATCCCCCTCCCCCCCATAGTTTCCCAGTACCATCAGTCATTTTCTTATAGTATTGCGTTGGATGTTCAAGGTCCATTATATGAGTGAGAACATGTGATATTCGGATTTTTGTTTTTGTGAGAGGTCACTCAGTATTATAGACTCTAGTTCCATCCAGGTTGCAGCGAAATTCATGATTTTGTTCTTTTTTATGGCTGCGTAGTATTCCATCGTGTATATGTACCACATTTTTTTAATCCAGTCCTCTTTTGATGGGCAGCATGGTTGTTTCCAGGTTCTTGCTATTGTGAACAATGCTGCGATAAACATACGTGTGCAGGTATCTTTTTTATAGAGTGATTTGTGTTCTTCAGGGTATATTCCCAGTAGGGGGATTGCAGGGTCATATGGAAGGTCAATTTTTAGAGCTTTTAGGAATCGCCACACTGCTTTCCACAGAGGTTGCACTAGTTTACACTCCCACCAACAGTGTAGAAGTGTTCCCTTTTCACCACACCCTCTCCAGCAGCTGTTATTTTTTGAGTTGTTGATAATTGCCATTCTGACTGGAGTTAGGTGGTATCTCAGTGTGGTTTTGATTTGCATCTCCCTGATGATTAGTGAGGTTGAGCATTTCTTCATGTGTTTGTTGGCTGCTCGAATGTCTTCTTTTGTGAAGTGTCTGTTCATGTCTTTTGCCCATTTTATAATGGGGTTGTTTGTTTTCTTCTTTTCAGTACGTTTCAGTTCCTTGTAGATCCAGGATGTTAAGCCTTTGTCAGACCTAGAGTTGGCAAATACTTTTTCCCAGTCTGTAGGCTGTCTCCCTGCTCTCTTGATGGTTTCTTTGGCTTTGCAGAAGCTTGTCAGTTTAATAAGGTCCCATTTGTCTATCTTCTCTCTTAAGTCCTGTGGGTTTCGGGTTTTGTACAGGAATTGGATGCCAGTTCCGATTTCCATGAGAGTATTTCCTTCCTTTTCTAAGGTTCTTATGGTTTGAGGTTTTACATTTAGGTCTCTGATCCATTTGGAGTTAACCTTTGTGCATGGGGATAGATAGGGGTCCTGTTTCAATCTTCTGCATGTGGTCAGCCAATTTTCCCAGCACCATTTACTGAATAGGTTCTCCTCTCCCCATTGGTAGGTGGTGGGGGCTTTGTCGAAGATGAGTTGGTTGAGAAATTGAGGTTTTGCTTCTGGAATCTCAATTCTGTTCCATTGATCTATATGGCAGCAAGAGAAAAAGGCCAGATCACCCACCATGGAAGACCAATCAGAATAGCAGCAGATTTATCTGCAGAAACCCTGCAGGCTAGAAGAGCTTGGAGCCCTATCTTCAAAGTCCTAAAGGATAAACAATTTCAACCAAGAATAACCTACCCAGCCAAGCTAAGCTTCATCAGTGAGGGAGAATTAAAATCATTTATTTTCTTTTCTTTTTTTTTTAGTAACATTGTGTACATCTCTACCTAGTCGTGTTCAATACATCTCTATCTAGTTTTGTTTAATACATCTAATTTTTATTTTAGGATAATGCCCAACTTAAAAATAGCATAAATAGCCTAAAATCATCTCTAGACTGTTTTAGATTAAATATATGTGTAAACATATATAGACATTAAGTAAATAAAAAATAGTTTGACTTGCAGTCAAAATAGCCAGACATATAGTATCAAAAGGGAGGAAAACAAGCAACAGAAACAGACTTAAATAATTTTCAGAGACTGAGGCAGTCAGATAATAAATGCTTATTTAATTAAATGACAAGATGAAGAGTGATAAAAGAGGACCAGGAAATATTCTTTTAAAAGCGAACAGAAAATTCATGAAAAATAACATATACTCTAAAGAAATTAAGAGATGAGTTGAATAGCAGATTTGACAGAGCTGAAAAGTGATGTGGTAAACAGGAAGTTAATGCCCCACACTTGAAGCAACAAAGGATGGAAAACTTATAAAAGGGCATATGGGATATACAAAAGAAAATCATTCTTATGTATAACTGGAGTTCAAGAAGAAGAGGAGAGTATAGACAGAAATAATATTTCAAAAAAAAAGCAGAGGAATTTATAAAATTGATGACAGATGGAAGTAATGCTATGAACTCTAAATAAGATAATTTTTTTTAAATATCACATAAATATTCATCTTAGTTCTAATACTGGAAAGAGGAAAATAAGCAAGACCAGGAAGGCAATAGAGTGGAAGGAGCACGAATAAAAGCAGTAAGCAACTCCTGATCATTAACAGTGAAGCCAGAAGAAAATAAAATATATATTCAAAGCATAGAAAGAAAATAACTGAGACTTGAGGATTCTGTGAAGTAGTATCCTTCACAATGAAGGTGAAATAAATATATTTCAAAAGAATGAACACAGAAAAATCATCAAAGGCCACCATTAGCTGAAATATTATGGGTAATTAAATTGTGATATAAGAACATATTTAAGAAGATTGATGGCCAATAGAAAGTGTAAATATGTTAAAAGTCTTCCAAAATTTTGACTGTATAAGTAATAACAGTATCTTGTGGCTTAAACTATACATAAAATCTTGTGATAAATGCTGCAGCAACAAGAATTGCCAGTGAATATCCTGGGGTTAAATATAGAAAAGATTAAGATACATACATTATCAGGAAAGTGGTAAGATATAAAGTTACATAAGACATGTTAAGTCAAGTATGGTTAGTCTAGTCCTCTAAGGTAATTAGGGTTTAACAAAATTATATAGAAGTAAAAACAAATTAGAATAAAATGTTCTGGTACTGAAACCATATACCAAATCAATCTATGGGAATGTATATGTAAAAAATTAAACAAATGGTAAAAAAATAAATAAAACAATAAAACCAAAAAGCCAGACAAAACTAGGAAGAACTTATTTGAAAATAATGTACAAATAAAGAGTTAATATTTCAGGCCAGGCAAGGTGGCTCACACCCGTAATATGACCATTTTGGATGGCTAATATGGGAGGATCCCTAGAGCCCAGGAATATAAGATAAGTTTAGGTAACATAGAAAAACCTCATTTCTACAAAAAATAAAACCAAAATTAGACAGGCATGGTGGTGGGCACTTATAGATCCAGTTACATGGGAGGGTGAAGCAGAAGGCAGAGTCGTGGAGGTTGAGGCTGTGGTGATCTGCGATTGTGCCACTGCACTCCAGCCTGGGTGACAGACTGTGACCTCTACTCAAAAAAATTTTAAATAATAAATGAATAGATATTTAATATCCCAATGTATAAAACTCTTCATAAAAGTTAGAGGGAAAAAATTGAGAAATAACAAACAGTATGAAAAAATAGCATAAGCAGCTGTAAAAACAAGTAAACGTGTCCAAAATTACTCACAAATAGCGAAATGCAAATTAAAACCTCTTTGAGATAGCATTTATCATCTATCAGTTTAAAAAAATTACCGAAAAAATATTGTGAAGCTCAATTTTAGGCATATCTATAGGGAAATGAACATCTTTTTTTTAATAGTTTGTGGAGATGATAAGTAATACTTAACTTTTGGAGGAAAATATGAACATATGTACAAGACAGCATTAACATTTAAATATTGACCCATTATCCACTTTCCAGCGATTTCCCTGAAGATGCACATCCCACACTACAAAAGTACATATGCATAAGCTAATTCATTGAAGCATTGTTAGTAATTGTTTGCAAAATATTGTCAACAACCAAAATGCCCATGCATAAAATTGTGGTAGAAAAAATTGTGGTACATTCACACAATAGAATGCTTTTCTGTTGTTGCTATTTTTTGTAGAGATGAGGTCTCACTATGTTGCCTAGCCTGATTTTAAACTCCTAGGCTCAAGGAATCCTCCCATCTTGACCATGCAAGTGGTGGGATTTCAGGCATGAGTAACCGTGCCTGAAATATTAACACTTTATTTGTACATTATATTCAAATAAGTTCTTCCCAATTTCCTGTGGTTTTTTATTTTAATTTTTTATTCATATTTTTATACAATTTGTTTAATTTAATCTTTACATGGAAATTCCCATGGAACATGGTTACAGTATTTGCACAGAAAACAAAAATCAACTAACCAACCAAAATACACACACAAACACACACACACGCACACACACATACACATTATTATTAAATGAAAAGAGCAAAATGATAGCACAAATCTATAACACATGTAACAAGCAAGGGACAGCCAATAAAGAAAGAAAAACTGAGAGAATACTCCAGAGTGACTCTGGTTACATGGGAGGGAGCAGCAGGAGGTTGGTATAGGGGATGGGAAATGGAAATGGGAGGAAAGAGATTAGAAATGTGACAGTTCCCTGAATGTATACTTTTTGTTTGCGTATATTTGTGTCTTTGGGGATTGTATTAACATTGTACATATTCACTACAAATAAATAACAGAAATCAATGAAGATAAGAGAAATCCAGGTGGCATACAAACATAAGCAAGTGAAACTAAGTGAATTACACATGGAAAAAAAAATACCCAGGATAATTGATTGAGAAAGAAAGAAAAAAGGTAAGTAAATTTGGAGTTCAGTATTTTATTTCCACCAAGATTAAAGAGAAAAAAGCATTATGAATAAATATTGTGCTTGAGTTAGTAGCTTTGATTTTCAAAGGTTATAGCTATTTATGTGCACCCATATTTTCCATTATTTTCCTCAGCAATGCCTCATAGGATTTTTTTCTATGTTTAGCAAAAAGATTTGCTGTGGTCATAGGATAGAAAATTTGGCTCCATGGCTACTTCCCTCAACTACAGAATTGTAGCATCTGCCAGCTTCATCTGAGATACTTCTGAATTAATATCTCTGGTAGTATTCATGGTCTTCTCTATGAAGTTCTCAAGTTTTTAAAATTGAGTTCTCTCCCTCTCTCTCTCTCTCTCTCACTCTTCTTTCCTTCTTTCTTTTCTGTCATCTTTAAAATTAGTATCTAGCACATTGCCCAGCTAACAATTTGGACTCAATACAGATTTTGCAAAAGGATAAAAATGAAATTGCATTTCATTTTTCCAAAATAAACCCAGGGATCAGAGAAAATTTATGTGAGCATTGAGCAACTCTCTGGAATGACAGGTCAGACTCTGTGGTTATCTGTTACAAACAATACAATGAAAATGTGAATGTGAATTAATTTAAGTATAGATTATTATTTCATAGATTATAGAGTATTGGCTGCAGATCCAAAGAAG
>NW_007232900.1:0-30924 GCF_000164805.1 Carlito syrichta
ATACAGTGGAGTACTATGCATTGTAGTGGAATTGAATTCAACAGAGTGGAATGGAATGGAAAAGAATGGAAAGGACTGCAGGAGAATGGAATGGAAAGGAGAGGAATGGAATGGAGAGAAATGGAATGGAATGTAGAGGAATGGAAGTGAAAGAAATGTAAAAGAATGGAATGGAGAGGAATGGAATGGAACTCAATGGAGAGAAATGGAATGGAATGGAATAGAATAGAATGAAATGGAAGGGATTGGAATGGGGAGGAATGGCATGGAATTGAATGAAGCGGAATGGTATGGAACGGAACGTAATGGAATGTAAAGGATAGGAATGGAATGGAATGGAGAGGAATGGAATGGAATGGAGAGGAATGGAATGGAATGGAGAGGAATGCAATGGAATGGAGAGAAATAGAATGGAAAGGAATGGAGTGAAATGGAGTGGAGAGGATTGGAATGCAGAAGAACAGAATGGAGAGGAATGGAATAGAGAGGAATGCAATGGACAGGAATGGATTGGATTGGAACTGAGAGAAATGGAATGGGGAGGAATGGAATGGAATTAAGAGAAATGTACTGGAGAGAAATGGAGTGAAATAGAATGAAGAGGAATGGAACGGAGTGGTTATTATGGATTTGAATGGAATGGAATGGAATGGGGAAAATGGAATGGAATGGATTGGAGGACAATGGATGGAATCGAGAAGAATGGAATCGAATGAAGAGAAATGGAATGAAATGGAGCACAATGGAATTGAAAAGAATGAAATGGAGAGAAAAGGAATGGAATTCAATGGAGAGGAATGGAATGGAGTGTAATGGAATGCAATGGAAAGAGAGGAATGGAAAGAATGGAGAGTAATGAAAGGGAATGGAAAGGACAGGAATAGAATGGAGACGATGTGAATGTAATGTAATGCACAGGAATGGATAATATGGAATGGAATGGAATGGAATGGAGAGGAATGGAATGGAATTGAAATAAATGGAATGGAAAGGAATGGAGAGGAAATGAGAGGAATGGAATGGAGAGGATTGGAATGGAATGGAGAAGGATGGAAAAGAGAGGAATGGATTATAATTGATTGGAATGGAAGGGAATGGAGTGTAATGGAATGAGGAGGATTGGAATGGAATGTAGAGAAATGGAGAGGAATGTATTGAGAGGAATGGATTATAAGGGAATGGAATGGAATGGAAAGGAATGGAATGGCGAGCAATGGAATGAAGGAAATGGAATGGAGAGGAAAGGAAGAGAAAGGAATGGAATGGAATAAAGAAAAGAATGGAATGGAATGGAATGGAATGGAATGGAGAGTAATGGAGAGGAATGGAAGGATTGGGATGGAGAGGAATGGATTGGAATGGTAGGGAATGGAATGGAGTGGGATGGAGAGGAATGGAATGGACAGTAATGGAATGGAAAGAATATGAATTGAATGGAATGGAATGGAGAGGAATGGAATGGAATTGAGAGGAATGGAATGGAGAGGGAGGGAAAGTAATGGAGAGAAATCTAATGAAATGGAGAGGAATTGAATTGAATGGAATGGAAAGGAATGGAATGTAAAGTAATGGAATGGAACTGAGAGTAGCGGAATGGAAATGAATGGAGTGTAATTGAATGGAATGGAGAGAAATGGAATGGAATGGAGAAGAATTCTAGGGGAAGGAATGGAATGGAATGGAGAGGAATAGAATGGAATGGAGACAAAGGAAATCGAGAAGAAAGGAATGAAATGCAATGGAGAGGATTGGAATGCAGAAGAACGGAATGGAGAGGAAAGGAATGGAATCGAGAGGAATGGAATGGAGAGGAATGGAATGGAATCGAGAGGAATGGAATGGAGAGGAATGGATTGAAATGGAATGGATATGAATGGAATGGAGAGGAATGGAGTGGAATGGAGAGAAACAGACAGGAGAGGAATGGAGTGAAATCGAATGGAGAGGAATAGAATGGAGTGGATTATTATGGATTGTAAGGGAATGGAGAGGAATTAAATGGAATGGACTCGACTGGAGGGCAGTGGAAGGGATGGAGATGAATGGAATGGAATGGAGAGAAATGGAATGGATTGGAGAGGATTGGAATGAAATGAATTGGAATCGAGTGGAATGAAATGGAATGGATGGAATGGCTAGGAATGGAATGGAAAATAAGTGAAAAGAATGGAGAGGAGCATAATGGAAAGGAATGAAATAAAATAGAATGGAAATAAATGGAATGGATGGGAATGAAAAGGAATGGAGAGGAATGTAAGGGAGTAGAATCCAATGGAGTGGAATGGAATGGAATGCAGAAGAATGGAATGGAGTGAAATGGAGTGGAATGGTATGGAGTGGATTGGAATGGAGAGGAATGGTATGTAGGGGAATGGAGTGGAATGGAATGGAGGTGAATGGAATGGAGTGGTGTAGTGTAGAATGGAATGGAATGGAATGGAACGGAGAGGAATTTAATGAAATGGAATGAAAATGAATGGAGGACATTGGAATGGAGAGGAATTTAATTGAATGAAATGGAAAGGAATTGCATGTGATGGCTTTTGGGGCAATAGAATGGAATGGAATGGAGTGGAATAGAATAGAATGGAATGGAAAGGGATGAAATGGAAAGTAGAAATGGAACTGAATTGAGAGGAATGGAGTGGAATGGAACAGAATGGAAATGGAATGGTGAGGAATGGAATGGAGTGGAATGGAATAGAGAGGAATGGAATGGAAGGGAGAGGAATGAAATAGAGAGGAATGTAGTGGAATGGAATGTAGGAGATATAATGGAGAGGAAAGGAATGGAATGGAGAGGAATGGAATGGAGAGAAATGAAATGGAGTGGTGTAGTGTGGAATGAAATGGAATGGAATTGAACGGAGAGGAATGGAATGAAATGAACTGGAGGACAAAGAAACGGAATGGAATGGAATGGAGAGGTAATAGTAGGAATGGAAGGGAGTGAAAAGGAATGGAATGGAGAAGAATGGAAAAGAGAGGAATGCATTATAATTGAATGGAATGAAAGGGAATATTGTGCAACGGAATGGAGAGAAATGGAATGGAATGGAATGGAATTGAGAGAAAAGTTATGGAGAGGAAAGGATTATAAGGAAATGTAATGGAATTAAATGGAATGGAATGGCGAGAAATGGAATGGAAGGATATGCAATCGAGAGGAATGGAATGGAATGGAGAGGAAAGGAACAGAAGGAAATGGAATGGAATAAAGTGGAATGGAATGGAAATGAATGGAATGAAATGGAGAGGAATGTAGTGGAATGGAATGGATTGGAATGGAGAGGAGTGGAAAGGAGATGAGTGTAACGGAATGGTATGGAATGGAAAGGAGAGGGATGGAGAGAAATGGAATAGAGAGGAATGGAGAGGACTGGAATTCAATGGAGTGGCATGGAATGGAATAGATTGGAGAGGAATGGAATGGAAGGGAGAGGAATTGAATTGAATGGAATGGAATCGAATGGAGTGAAATGGAATGGAATTGAGAGGAATGAAATGGAGGGGAATTGAAGGTAATGGAGAGAAATCTAAAGAAATCTAGAGGAATTGAATTGAATGGAATGGAAAGGAATGGAATGGAAAGGAATGGAATGCAACTGAAAGTAGCGGAAAAGAATGAATTGGTATGGAGTGTAACGGAATGGAATGGAGAGAAATGGAATGGAATGGAGAAGAATTGTAGGGAAAGGAATGGAATGGAATGGAGTGAAATGGAATGGAATGGAGAGAAAGGCAATCGAGAGGAATGGAATGATACGGAATGGAGAGGATTGGAATGCAGAAGAACAGAATGGAGAGGAATGGATTTGAATCGAGAGGAATGGAATGGAGAGGAATGCGTTGGAAGGGAGCAGAGATGAATGGAATGGGTAGGAATGGAGTGGAATGGAGAGAAATGGACTGGAGAGGAATGGAGTGTAAACGAAAGGAGAGGAATAGAATGGAGTGGATTAGTATGGATTGTAATGGAATTGAGAGTAATCGAATGGAATGGAATGTACTGGACTGGATGGCAATGGAAGGGATGGAGAGGAATGGAATGGACGGAAATGGAATGGAATGGAGAGGAATGGAATGGAATTCATTGGAATGGGAGGAATGAAATGGAATGGAATGGAATGGCATGGAATGGAATGGAAGAGAATTGAAAGGAATGGAGAGGAACGGAATGGACTGGAATGAAATGAAATAGAATGGAGGGGATTGCAATGGAGAGTAATGGAAAGGAATAGAGAGGAATGTAAGGGAGAGGAATCCATTGGAGTGGAATGGAATGGACTGCAGAGCAAGGGAATGGAGAGAAATGGAGTGGAATGGAATGGAGTGGAATGGAATGGAGAGGAATGAAATGGAGGGGAATGAATTGGAATGGAATGGAGACAAATGGAATGGAGTGGTGTAGTATAGAATGGAATGGAATGTAATAGAACTGAGAGGAATGGAATGAAATGGAATGAAAAGGAATGGAGGACGATGGAATGGAATTTAATGGAATGGAGAGGAATGGAATTGAATGGAATAGAAAGGAATTGAATGGGATGGCTTGTGGGACAATAGAATGGAATGGAATAGAGTGGCATGGAATTGAATGGAATGGAAAGGGATGGAATGGAAAGTAAAGGAATGGAACTGAATTAAGAGGAATGAAGTGGAATGGAACAGAATGGAAATGGAATGGAGAGGAATGGAATGGACTGGAATGGAATGGAGAGGAATGGAACGGAAGGGAGAGGAATGTAGTGGAATGGAATGTGTGGGTTATAAAGGAGAGGAAAGGAATGGAATGGAGAGGAATGAAATGGAGTAGTGTAGTGTGGAATGAAATGGAATGAAATTGAATGGAGAGGAATGGTCGAAATGGACAGGAGGACCATGAAAGGGAATGGAATGGAATGTAGAGGTAATAGGAGGAATGGAAGGGAGTGCAACGGAATGGAATGGTGAAGAATGGAAAAGTGAGGAATGGATTATAATTGAATGGAATGGATGCGAATATTTGCAATGGAATAGAGAGAAATGGAATGGAATGGAATGGAGAGAAATGTTATGGAGAGGAATGGATTATAAGGGAATGTAATGAAATGAAATCGAATGTAATGGCGAACAATGGAATGGAAGGAAAAGCAATGGAGAGGAATGGAATGGATAGGAAAGGAAGAGAAAGAAATGGAATGGAATAAAGTGGAATGGAATCGAAATGAAAGGAATGAAATGGAGATGAATGGAGTGGAATGGAATGGATTGGAATGGAGAGGAATGGATAGGAGATGAGTGAAATGGAATGGTATGGAATGGAAAGGAGAGTGATGGAGAGGAATGGAATGAAGAGTAATGGAAAGGACTGGAAAGCAATGGAGTGGAGTGGAATTGAATGGATTGGAGAGGAATGAAAGGTAAGGGAAAGGAATGGAGTGGAAGGGAATGGAATCGAAGGGAATGAAATGGAATGGAATGGAGAGGTATGGAATGGAATGGAAGAAAGAGGTATTGAATGGAATGTAATGGAGAAGAAAGAAATATAATTGAGAGGAATGGAATGGAATGGAACATAATGGAATGGAATGGAGAGAAATAGAATGGAAAGAAATGTAGTGAAATGGAGTGGAGAGGATTGGAATGCAGAAGAACGGAAGGGAGAGGAATGGAATAGAGAGGAATGCAATGGAGGTGAATGGATTGGATTGATACTGAGAGAAATGGAATGGGGAGGAATGGAATGGAATGAAGAGAAATGGACTGGAGAGGAATGGAGTGAAATAGAATGGAGAGGAATGGAACGGAGTGGAGTATTATGGAGTGGAATGGAATGGAATTTGGAGGAATGGAATGGAATGGATTGGAGGACAATGGATGGAATGGAGAAGAATGGAATGAAATTAAGAGAAATGGAATGGAATGGAGCGGAATTGAATTGAATGGAATGGAAAGGGATGAAATGGAGAGAAAAGGAATGAAATTCAATGGAGATTAATGGAATGGAGTGTAAAGGAAAGGAATGGAAAGAGAGGAATGGAAAGAATCGAGAGTAATGCAATGGAAAGGAATGGAGTGAAATGGAGTGGAGAGGATTGGAATGCAAAAGAAAGGAAAGGAGAGGAATGGAATGGAATAGGGAGGAATGCAGTGAAGATAAATGGATTGTATTGGAACCGAGAGAAATGGAATGGAGAGGAATGGAATGGAATGAAGTGAAATGGACTGGAGAGGAATGGAGTGAAATAGAATGGAGAGGAATGGAACGGAGGGGAGTATTATGAATTGGAATGGAATGGAATGGAACGGGGAAAAATAGAATAAATTGGATTGGAGGACAAAGGATTGGAATAGAGGAATGGAATGGAATGGAGAGAAATGGAATGGAATGCAGTGGAATGGAATTGAATGGAGTGAAAAGGAATGAAATGGCGAGAAAAGGAATGGAATCCAATGGAGTGGAGTGGAGAAAACGGAATGGAATGTAAAGAGAGGAATGGAAAGGAATGTAGAGGAATGGAGGGTAATGAAAGGGAATGGTTTGGAGAGGAATGGAATGGAGACTATTTGAATTCAATGTAATGCACAGGAATGGATAATACTGATTGGAATGAAATGGAATGCAATGGAGAGGAATGGAATGGAATGGAAATAAATGGAATGAAAAGGCATGAAGTGAAATGACAGGAATGTAATGGGGTGGATTGGAATGGAATGGAGAAGAATGGAAAAGAGAGGAATGGATTATAATTGATTGGAATGGAAGGGAATGGAGTGCAATGGAATGAGGAGGAATTTAATGGAATGCAATGGAATGGAATGGAAACGAATGGAATGAAATGGAATGGAGAGATATGGAGAGCAATGATATGGAAAGGAATGGATTATAAGGGAACCGAATGGAATGGAAAGGAATGGAATGGCGAGCAATGGAGTGAAGGGAATGGAATGGAGAGGAAAGAAAGAGAGAGGAATGGAATGGGATTAAAGGGAAAGGGAAAAAAAAGGAATGGAAGGGAATAGAACGGAGAGTAAGGGAGAGGAATGGAATGGATTTTGATGGAGAGGAATGGAATGGAGAGGAATGGAATGAAATGTTAGGGAATGGAATGGAGAGGGATGGAGAGAAATGGAATGGAATGAAATGGAAGAAAGAGGTATTGAATGGAATGGAATGGAGAAGAAAGAAATGTAATTGAAAGGAATGGAATGGAATGGAGAGGAATAGAATGGAAAGAAATGTAGTGAAATGGAGTGGAGAGGATTGGAATGCAGAAGAACGGAATGGAGAGGAATGGAATAGAGAAGAATTCAATGGAGAGGAGTGAATTGGATTGGAACCGAGAGAAATGGAATGGGGAGGAATGGAATGGAATGAAGAGAAATGGACTGGAGAGGAATGGATTGAAATAAAATGGAGAGGAATGGAACGGAGTGGAGAATTATGGAGTGGAATGGAATGGAATTTGGAGGAATGGAATGGAATGGATTGGAGGAAAAGGATGGAATCAAGAAGAATGGAATGAAATTAAGAGAAATGGAATGGAATGGAGCGGAATTGAATTGAATGGAATGGAAAGGAATGAAATGGAGAAAAAAGGAATGGAATTCAATGGAGAGGAATGGAATGGAGTGTAAGAGAAAGGAATGGAAATAGAGGAAGGGGAAGAATGGAGAGTAATGAAAGGGAATGGAATGGAGAGGAATGGAATGGAGACGACTTGAATGCAATGTAATGCACAGGAATGGATAATACTGAATGGAATGGAATGGAATG
Source organism: Carlito syrichta (assembly GCF_000164805.1). NCBI lineage: Eukaryota > Metazoa > Chordata > Mammalia > Primates > Tarsiidae > Carlito > Carlito syrichta. The sequence goes on from NW_007232900.1 coordinate 7,760, forward strand.
GAATGGAGAGTAATGGAGAGTAATGGAATGGAGAGGGATGGAGAGGAATGTTAGGGAATGGAATGGAAAAGGATGGAGAGGAATGGAATGGAGAGGAATGGAATGGAATGTTAGGGAATGGAATGGAGAAGGATGGAGAGGAATGGAAAGGAGAGTAATGGAATGGAAGGAAGAGGAACTGAATGGAATGTAATTGAGAGGAATGGAGTGGAGGGGAATTGAAGGTAATGGAGAGAAATCTAATGAAATCTAGAGGAATTGAATTGAATGGAATGGAAAGGAATGGAATGGAAAGGAATGGAATGGAACTGAAAGTAGCGGAAAAGAATGAATTGGTATGGAGTGTAATGCAATGGAATGGAGAGAAATGGAATGGAATGGAGAAGAATTGTAGGGAAAGGAATGAATGGAATGGAGTGGAATGGAATGGAATGGAGAGAAAGGCAATCGAGAGGAATGGAATGATACGGAATGGAGAGGATTGGAATGCAGAAGAACGTAATGGAGAGGAATGGAATGGATCGAGAGGAATGGAATGGATTGGAATGGAACAGAGATGAATGGAATGGGGAAGAATGGAGTGGAATGGAGAGAAACGGACTGGAGAGGAATGGAGTGAAATCGAATGGAGAGGGATAGAATGGAGTAGATTAGTATGGATTGTAATGGAATGGAGGGTAATGGAATGGAATGGAATGTACTGAACTGGAGGGCAATGGAAGGGATGGAGAGGAATGGAATGGAGGGAAATGGAATGGAATGGAGAGGAATGGAATGGAATTGATTGGAATTGGGTGGAATGAAATGGAATGGAATGGAATGGCATGGAATGGAATGGAAGATAATTGAAAGGAATGGAGAGGAACGGAATGGACTGGAAAAAATGAAATAGAATGGAGGGGATTGGAATGAAGAGTAATGGAAAGGAATAGAGAAGAATGTAAGGGAGAGGAATTCAATGAAGTGGAATGGAATGGACTGCAGAGGAAGGGACTGGAGAGAAATGGAGTGGAATGGAATGGAGTGGAATGGAATGGAGAGGAATGAAATGGAGGAGAATGAAGTGGAATGGAATGGAGACAAATGGAATGGAGTGGTGTACTATAGAATGGATGGAATGTAATAGAACTGAGAGGAATGGAATGAAATGGAATGAAAAGGAATGGAAGACGATGGAATGGAATTGAATAGAATGGAGAGGAATGGAATTGAATGGAATGGAAAGGAATTGAATGGGATGGCTTGTGCGACAATAGAAAGGAATGGAATAGAGTGGCATGGAATTGAATGGAATGGAAAGGGATGGAATGGAAAGTAAAGGAATGGAACTGAATTGAAAGGAATCGAGTGCAATGGAACAGAATGGAAATGGAATGGAGCGGAGTGGAATGTAGTGAATGGAAAGGAGAGGAATGGAACGGAAGGGAGAGGAATGAAATGGAGAGGAATGTAGGGGAATGGAATGTAGGGGTTATAAAGGAGAGGAAAGGAATGGAATTGAGAAGAATGGAATGGAATGGAGAGGAATGAAATGGAGTGGTGTAGTGTGGAAAGAAATGGAATGAAATTGAACAGAGAGGAATGGAATGAAATGGACAGGAGGTCCATGAAAGGGAATGGAATAGAATGTAGAGGTAATAGGAGGAATGGAAGGGAGTGCAAAGGAATGGAATGGAGAAGAATGAAAAAGAGAGGAATGGATTATAATTGAATGGAATGGACGGGAATATTGTGCAATGGAATGGAGAGAAATGGAAAGGACTGGAATGGAATGGAGAGAAATGTTATGGAGTGGAATGGATTATAAGGGAATGTAATGGAATGAAATCGAATGTAATGGCGATCAAAGGAATGGAAGGATATGCAAAGGAGAGGAATGGAATGGAAAGGAAGAGAAAAAAATGGAATGGAATAAAGTGAAATGGAATGGAAGTGAACGGAATGAAATGGAATGAAATGGAGAAGAATGGAGTGGAATGGAGTGGATTGGAATGGAGAGGAGTGGAAAGGAGATGAGTGGAATGGAATGGTATGGAATGGAAAGGAGAGGGATGGAGAAAAATGGAGTGAAGAGGAAAGGAGAGGACTGGAATTCAATGGAGTGGAATGGAATGGAATGAATTGGAGAGGAGTGGAATGGAAGGGAGAGGAATGGAGTGGAAGGGAATGGAAACGAATGGAGCGAAATGGAATGGAATAGACAGGAATGGAATAGAATGGAAGAAAGAGGAATTGAATGGAATGGAATGGAGAAGAAAGAAATGGAATTGAGAGGAAGGAATGGAATGGAGAGTAATGGAATGCAATGGAGAGAAACGGATTGGAACGGAGAGGAATGGAATTGAATGGAATGGAAACTAATGGAATGGAGAGGAATGGAAAGGAACTGAATGTAGCTTCATGGAGTGCAATGGAATGGAATAGACAGTAAAGGATAGGAATGGAATTGAATGGAGAATCATGGAAGGAAAAGGTTTGGAATGGAATGGAGAGGAATGGAAAGGAATGGAGAGAAATGGAATGAAATGGAATGGCGTGGATTGGAAAGAAGAAGAACGGAATGGAGAGGAATGGAATGGAATCGAGAGAAATGGAATGGAGAGTAATGAATTGGAATGGAATAGAGAGGAATGGAATGGGAAAGAATGGAATTGAATGGAGAGAAATGGATTGGAAAGGAATGGAATGAAATGGAATGGAGAGGAATGGAAGGGAGTGGAGTAGTATGGATTGTAAGGGAATGGAATGGAGAGGAATGGAATGGAAATGAATGGATTGGAGGACAATGGAATGGAAAGGAGAGGAATGAATTGAAATGGAGAGAAATGGAATGGAATGCAGAAGAATGGAATGGAATGGAATGGAGAGGAATGGAATGGAACAGAAATAGTGGAATGGTATGGAATTGAACGTGATGGAATGTATACAATAGGAATGGAATGGAATGGAGAAGAATGGAAGGGAAAGAAAGGAATGGAATGGAGAGGAATGGAATGCAAAGAATTGCAAAGGAGGGAATGGAGAGAAATCGAATTGACATTAATGGAATACAGTGGAGTAGTATGGATTGTAGTGGAATGGAATTCAACAGAGAGGAATAGAATGCAAAAGAATGGAATGGACTGCAGGAGAATGGAATAGAAAGGAGAGAAATGGAATGGAGAGAAATGGAAAGGAATGGAGAGGAATGGAATTGAGTGAAATGTAAAAGAATGGAATGTTGAAGAATGAAATGGAACTCAATGGAGAGAAATGGAAAGGATCAAATGGAATGGAATGGAATGAAAAGGAAGCGAATGGAATGGCGAGGAATGGAATGGAATTGAATGAAGTGGAATGGTATGGAATGGAATGGAATGGAATGTAAAGGATAGGAATGGAAGGAATGGAGAAGAATGGAAGGGAAAGGAATAGAATGGAATGGAGAAGAATTGAATGGAATGGAGAGAAATAGAATGGAAAGGAATGGAGTGAAATCGAATGGAGAGTAATGGAATACAGTGGAGTAGTATGGTTTGTAGTGGAATGGAATTCAACAGAGAGGAATGGAATGGAAAAGAATGGAATGGACTACAGGAGAATGAATGGAAAGTAGAGGAATGGAATGGAATGGTGAGAAATGGAATGGAATTGAATGAAATGGAAAGGAATGGAACACAATGGAGAGGAATTGAATGGAACGGAACGGAATGGAATGGAATGAAATAGAGGGGAATGGAATGGAAAGGAATGGAATGGAATTGAATGAAGTGCAATGTAATGGAATGGAACGTAATGGAATATAAAGGCTAGGAATGGGTGGAATGAAGAAGAATGGAAGGGTTGGGAATGGAAAGGATGGAGAGGAATGGAATGGAATGGAATAGAGAGGAATGCAATGGAGATAAATGGATTGGATTGGAACTGAGAGAAATAGAATGGAGGAATGGAATGGAATGAAGAGAAATGGACTGGAGAGGAATGGAGTGAAATAGAATGGAGAGGAATGGAACGGAGTGGAGTATTATAGATTGGAATGGAATGGAATGGAACGGGGAGGAATGGAATAAATTCCACTGGAGGACAAAGGATTGGAATCGAGAGGAATGGAATGGAATGGAGAGAAATGGAATGGATTGGAAGGGAATGGAATTGAATGGAGTGGAAAGGAATGAAATGGAGAGAAAAGGAATGGAAGTCAATGGAGTGGAGTGGGGAAAACGGAATGGAATGGAAAGAGAGGAATGGAAAGGAATGTAGAGTAATGGAGAGTAATGAAAGGGAATGGTTTGGAGAGGAATGGAATGGAGACTATTTGAATGCAATGTAAAGCACAGGAATGGATAATACTGAATGGAATGAAATGGAATGCAATGTAGAGGAATGGAATGGAATGGACATAAATGGAATGGAATGGCATGGAGAGGAAATGACAGGAATGGAGTGGAGTGGATTGGAATGGAATGGAGAAGAATGGAAAAGAGAGGAATGGATTATAATTGATTGGAATGGAAGGGAATGAAGTGCAATGCAATGAGGAGGAATTGAATGGATTGCAAAGGAATAGAATGGAATGCAATGGAATGGAATGGAGAGAAATGGAGAGGAATGATATGGAGAGTAATGGATTGTAATGGAATCGAATGGAATGGAAAGGAATGGAATGGCGAGCAATGGAATGAAGGGAATGGAATGGAGAGGAAAGGAAGAGAGAGGAATGGAATGGGATATAGAGGAATGGAAAAGAAATGAATGGAACGGAATGGAATGGAGAGTAATGGAGATGAATGGAATGGATTGGGATGGAGAGGAATGGAATGGAGAGGAATGGAGTGGAATGGTAGGGAATGGAATGGAGAGGAATGGAATGGAGAGTAATGGAATGGAATGGAAGGAAGAGGAATGGAATGGAATGGAATGGAATGGAGAGAAATGGAATGGAATGGAGAGCAATGGAATGGAGCGGAATGAAAGGTGATGGAGATAAATCTAATGAAATGGAGAGTAATTGAATTAAATGGAAGGGAAAGGAATGGAATGGAAAGGAATGGAATGGAACTGAAAGTAGCGTAATGGAATGGAATGGAGTGTAAGGGAATGCAATGGAGAGAAATGGAATGGAAAAGAGAGAAAGGGAATTGAGAGGAATGGAATGAAACGGAATGGAGAGGATTGGAATGCAGAAGAACAGAATGGAGAAGAATGGAATGGAATCGAGAGGAATGGCATGGAGAGGAATGAATTGGAAAGGAACGGAGATGAATGGAATGGGGAGGAATGGAATGGAATGGAAAGAAAGGGACTGGAGAGGAATGGAGTGAAATCGAATGGAGAGGAATAGAATGGAGTGGATTAGTATGGATTGTAATGGAACGGAGAGGAATGAATTGGAATGGAATGTACTGTACTGGAGGGCAATGGAAGGGGTGGAGAGGAATGGAATGGAATGGAGAGAAATGGAATGGAATGGAGAGGAATGGAATGGAATGAATTGGAGTCGGGAGGAAGGATATGTAGTGGAATGGAATGACAATGGAAGAGAAGTGAAAGTAATGGAGAGGAACGGAATGGACTGGAATGAAATGAAATAGAATGGAGAGGATTGGAGGAGAGGAATGGATAGTAATGGAGAATAATGAAAGGGAGTGGAATCGAATGGAGTGGAAAGGAATGGAATGCAGAGGAATGGAATGGAGAGAAATGGAGTGGAATGGAATGCAGTGGAATGGAATGGAGAGGAATGGAGTGGAATGTAATGGAGACGAATGGATTGGATTGGTATAGTATAGAATGGACTGGAATGGAATAGAACGGAGAGGAATGGAATGAACTGGAATGAAAAAGACTGGAGTACAATGGAATGGAATGGAATGGAATGGAGAGGAAAGGAATTGAATGGAATGGAAAGGAATGGAATGGGATGGCTGTGGGACAATAGAATGGAATGGAGTGAGTGTAATGGATTGAATGGAATGGAAAGGGTTGGAATGGAAAGTAAAGAATGGAACTCAATTGGGAGGAATGGAGTGGAATGAAACAGAATGAAAATGGAATGGAGAGGAATGGAATGGAAGGGAGAGGAATGAAATTGAGAGGAATGGAATGTAGGGGATAAAATGGAGAGGAAAGGAATGGAATGGAGAGGAATGGAATGGAGAAGAATGAAATGGTGTAGCGTAGTGTGGAATGAAATGGAATGAAATTGAACGTAGAGGAATGGAATCAAATGGACTGGAGGACAATGAAATGGAATGGAAAGAATGGAGAGGTAATAGGAGGAATGGAAGGGAGTGCAAAGGAATGGAATGGAGAAGAATGGAAAAGAGAGGAATGGATTATAATTGAATGGAATGGAAGGGAAATTTGTGCAATGGAATGGAGAGGAACGGAATGGAGAGGAATGGAGAGGACTGGAATGCAATGGAGTGGAATGGAATGGAATGGATTGGAGAGGACTGGAATGCAATGGAGTGGAATGGAATGGAATGGATTGGAGAGGAATGGAATGGAAGGGAGAGGAATGGAATGGAATGGAATGGAATCGATTGGAGTGGAGTGGAATGGAATGGAGAGGAATAGAATGGAATGGAAGAAAGAGGAATTGAATGGAATGGAATGGAGAGAAAGAAATGGAATTGAGAGGAATGGAATGGAGAGGAATGGAATGCAATGGAGAAAAGCGGATTGGAATGGAGTGGAATGGAATTGAATGGAATGGAAAGTAATGGAATGGAGAGGAATGGAAAGGAACTGTATGTAACTTCATGGAATGAAATGGAATGGAAGGAAAAGGAATGGAATGGAGTGGAGAGGTATGGAATGGAAGTAATGGATTGGAACGGTATGGAGAGGAATGGAATGGGAAGGAATGGAATGGAATGGACAGAATGGACTGGAGAGGAATGGAATGAAATGTAATGGAGAGGAATGGAATGGAGTGGAGTAGTATGGATTGTAATGGAATGGAATGGAGAGGAATGGAATGGAATGGATTGGAAGACAATGGAATGGAATGGAGATGAATGGATTGGAATGGAATGGAGAAGAATGGAATGGAACTCAATTGAGAGAAATTGAATGGAATGGAACGGAATGGAATGGAAAGGAGGGGAATGGAATGGAATAGAGAACAATGAAGTGGAATGGAGAGTAATGAAATGGCAAGGAATGGAGAGAAATGGAAAGTAAACGATTTGAATGCATTGTTATGCACATAAATGATAAAATTTGAATGGAATGGAATGGAGAGGAATGGAATGGAACGGAAGTTAGTGGAATGGTATGGAATTGAACGTGATGATAGAACGTATAGGATAGGAGTGGAATGGAATGGAGAAGAATAGAAGGGAAAGGAATGGAATGTAATGGAAAGGAATGGAATGGAGAGAAATGGAATGGAGAGGAATGGAATGAAATGGAGTGGAGAGGATTGGAATGCAGAAGAACGGAATGGAAAGGAATGGAATGTAATAGAAAGGAATGAAATAGAGAGGAATGGATTGGAATGGTACAGAGAGCAATTGAATGGGGAAGGAATGGATGCGAATGGAGAGAAATGGACTGGAGAGGAATGGAGTGAAATATAATGGAGAGGAATGGTATGGAGTGGAGTAGTATGTACTGGAATGTAATGGAAAGGAATGAAGACGAATGGAATGGAATGGAATGGAATGGACGACCATGGAATGGAAAAAATAGGAATGGAAAGGAGATGAGGAGGAATGAATGGAAAGTAGAGGATTGCAATGGAGTAGAGTGGAATCTAATGGAATGGAGAGTAATGGAATGGAGAGGAATGGAATGGAATGCAATGCAATCAAATCGAATCGAATAGAACCGAATGGTGTGAAATACAATGGAATGGAGATGATTGGAATGGAATGGAGAGGAATGGAATGGGTGACATGGAATGGAATGGATGGAATGGAATGGAATGGAGAGGAAAGCTATTGAGGGCATTGGAATGGAATGGAATGGAATGGAGAGGGAAAGAATGAAATGGCGAGAAATGGACTGGAGAGGATTGGAGTGAAATCAAATGGAGAGTAATGGAATACAGTAGAGTATTATGGATTGTAGTGAAATGGAATTCAACAGAAAGGAATGGAATGGACTGCAAGAGAATGGAATGGAAAGGAGGTGAATGGAATGGAATGGAGAGAAATGGAATGGAACGGAAGGAATGGAACTGAATGAAATGTAAAGGAATGGAATGGAGAGGAATGGAATGGAACTCAATGGAGAGGAATGGAATAGAACGGAACGGAATGGAATGGAATGAAATAGAAGGGAATGGAATGGAAAGGAAAGGAATGGAATTGAATGAAGTGGAATGGAATGGAATGGAACGTAATGGAATGTAAAGAATAGGAATGGATGGAATGAAGAAGAATGGAAGGGAACGGAATGGAATGGAATGGAGAGGAATGGAATGGAACGGAGAGAAATAGAATGGAAAGGAATGGATTGAAATGGAGTGGAGAGGATTGGAATACAAAAGAATGGAGAGGAGAGGAATGGAATGGAATAAAGAGGATTGCAATGGAGATAAATGGATTGGATTGGAACTGAGAGTAATGAAAAGGGGAGGAATGGAATGAAATGAAGAGAAATGGACTGGAGAGGAATGGAGTGAAATAGAATGGAGAGGAATGGAACGGATTGAGTATTATGGATTGGAATCGAATGGAATATAATGGGGGAAATGGAACAAAATGAATTGGAGGACAAAGGATTGGAATCAGGAAAGGTATGGAATGGAGAGAAATGGAATGAAATGGAGTGGAATGGAATTGAATGGAGTGGAAAGGAATGAAATGGAGAGAAAGGGAATGGAATTCAATGGAGTGGAGTGGAAAAAACGGAAAGGAATGGAAATAGAGGAATGGAAAGGAATGTAGAGGAATGGAGGGTAATGAAAGGGAATGATTTGAAGAGGGGTGGAATGGAGACTATTTGAATGCAATGTAATGCACAGGAATTGAAAATACTGATTGGAATGAAATGGAATGCAATGGAGAGGAATGGGATGGAATGGACATAAATGGAATGGAAAAGCATGGAGAGGAAATGACAGGAATGGAATGGAGTGGATTGGAATGGAATGGAGAAGAATGGAATAGAGAGGAAAGGATTATAATTGATTGGAATGGAAAGGAATGGAGTGCAATGGAATGAGGAGGAATTGAATGAAATGCAATGGAATGGAATGGAAAGGAATGGAATGAAAAGGAATGGAGAGAAATGGAGAGGAATGATATGGAGAGGAATGGATTATAAGGGAACCAAATAGAATGGAAAGGAATGGATTGGCAAGCAATGCAATGAACGGAATGGAATGGAGAGGAAAGGAAGAGTGAGGAATGGAATGGGATAAAGAGGATAGGAAAAGAAATGAGTGAAATGGAATGGAATGGAGAGTAATGGTGATGAATGGAATGGATTGGGATGGAGAGGATTGGAATGGAGAGGAATGGAATGGAATGGTAGGGAATGGAATGGAGAGTGATGGAGAGGAATGGAATGGAGAGTAATGGAATGGAATGGAAGAGAATTGAAAGGAATGGAGTGGAGCAGAAAGGGCTGGAATGAAATTAAATAGAATGGAGAGGATTGGAATGGAGAGGAATGGAAAGCAATGGAGAGGAATGTAAGGGAGAGGAATCCAATAGAGTGGAATGGAATGGACTGCAGAGAAATGAAATGGAGAGAAATGGAGTGGAATGGAATGGAGTAGAATGGAATGGAGGGGAATGAATTGGAATGGAATGAAGACAAATGGAATGGAGTGGTGTAGTATAGAATGGAATGGAATGTAATAGAACTGACAGGAATGGAATGAAATGGAATGAAAAGGAATGGAGGACAATGGAATGGAATTGAATGGAATGGAGAGGAATTGAATGGATGGCAAGGAATCGAATGGAATGGAATGGAAAGGAATTGAATGAAAGGGAGTGTAAAGGAATGGAATGGAGAAGAATGGAAAAGAGAGGAATGGATTATAATTGAATGGAATGGACGGGAATATTGTGCAAAGGAATGGAGAGAAATGGAATGGAATGGAATGGAATGGAATGGAGAAAAATGTTATGGAGAGGAATGGATTATAAGGGAATGTAATGGAATGAAATAGAATGTAATGGCGAGCAACGGAATGGAAGGATATGCAATGGAGAGGAATGGAATGGATAGGAAAGGAAGAGAAAGAAATAGAACGGCATAAAGTGGAATGGAATGGAAATGAATGGAATGAAATGGAATGAAATGGAGATGAATGGAGTGGAATGGAATGGATTGGAATGGAGAGGAGTGGAAAGGAGATGAATGTAATGGAATGGTATGGAATGGAAAGGAAAGGGATGGAGAGGAATGGAATGAAGAGGAATGGTGAGAACTGGAATGCAATGGAGTGGAATGGAATGGATTGGAGAGGAATGGAATGGAAGGGAGAGGAATGGAATGGAATAAAGAGGAATTGAATGGAATGGAATGGAGAAGAAAGAAATGTAATTGAGATGAATGGAATGGAATGGAGAGTAAAGGAATGGAATGGCGAGAAATGGAATGGAAAGAAATGGAGTGAAATGGAGTGGAGAGGATTGGAATGCAGAAGAACGGAATGGAGAGGAATGGAATAGCGAGGAATGCAATGGAGAGGAAGGGATTGGATTGGAACCGAGAGAAATGGAATGGGGAGTAATGGAATGGAAGGAAGAGAAATGGACTGGAGAGGAATTGAGTGAAATAGAATGGAGAGGAATGGAACGGAGTAGAGTATTATGGAGTGGAATGGAATGAAATTTGGAGGAATGGAATGGAATGGATCAGAGGACAATGGATGGAATCGAGAAGAGTGGAATGGAATTAAGAGAAATGGAAAGTAATGGAGAGGAATTGAATTTAATGGAATGGAAAGGAATGAAATGGAGAGAAAAGGAATGGAATTCAATGGAGAGGAATGAAATGGAATGTAATGGAATGAAATGGAAAGAGAGGAATGGAAAGAATGGAGAGTAATGAAAGGAAATTGAATGGAGAGGAATGGAATGGAGATGATTTGAATGCAATGTAAGGCACAGGAATGGATAATACTGAATGGAATGGTATGGAATGCAATGGACAGGAATGGAATGGAATGGAAATAAATGGAATAGAAAGGAATTGAGAGGAAATGAGGGAAATGTAATGGAAAAGATTCGAATGGAATGGAGAAGAATGGAAAAGAGAGGAATGGAGTATAACAGTTTGTAATGGAAGGGAAAGGAGTGCAATTGAATGAAGAGGAAATGAAAGGAATGGAATGGAATGGAATGGAATGGAATGAACTGGAATGGATTGCAAGGGAGAGAAATGGAGAGGTATGCTATGGAGAGGAATGGATTATAAGGGAATGGAATGGAATGGAATGGAAAGGAAAGGAATTTCGAGCAATGGAATGAGGAGAATGGAATGGAGAGGAAAGAAAGAGAAAGGAATGGAATGGAATAAAGAGCAATGGAAAAGAAATGAATGGAATGGATTGGAATGGAAAATAATGGAGAGGAATGGAATGGATAGGGATGGAGAGGAATGGAATGGAGAGTAATGGAATGGAAGGAAGAGGAATTGAATAGAATGGAATTGAGAGTAATGGAATGGAAGGGAATAGAAGGTAATAGAGAGAAATCTAATGAAATGGAGATGAATTGAATTGAATGGAATGGAAAGGAATGCAATGGAAAGGAATGGAATGGAACTGAAAGTAGAGGAATGGAATGAATTGGTATGGAGTGTAATGGAATGGAATGGAGAGTAATGGAATGGAATTGAGAAGAATTGTAGGGAAAGGAATGGAATGGAAGGGAGAGAAAGGCAATCGAGAGGAATGGAATGATATGGAGAGGAGAGGATTGGAATGCAGAAGAACGGAATGGAGAGGAATGGAATGGAGAGGAATGGATTGGAATGGAATAGAGATGAATGGAATTGGGAGGAATGGAGTGGAATGGAGAGAAACGGACTGGAGAGGAATGGAATGAAATTGAATGGAGAGGAATAGAATGGAGTGGATTAGTATGGATTGTAATGGAATGGAGAGTAATGGAATGGAATGGAATGGAATGGAATGGACTGGAGGGCAATGGAAGGGATGGACAGAAATGGAATGGAAAGGAGGGAAATGGAATGGAATGGAGAGGAATGCATGGAATTGATTGGAATTGGGAGGAATGAAATGGAATGGAATGCAATGGCATGGAATGGAATGGAAGATAATTGAAAGGAATGGAGAGGAACGGAATGGACTGGAATAAAATGAAATAGAATGGAGGGAATTGGAATGGAGAGTAATGGAAAGGAATGGAGAGGAATGTAAGGGAGAGGAATCCAATGGAGTGGAATGGAATGGACTGTAGAGGAAGGGAATGGAGAGAAATGGAGTGGAATGGAATAGAGTGGAATGGAATGGAGAGGAATGGAATGGAGGGGGATGAAGTGGAATGGAATAGAGACAAATGGAACGGAGTGGTGTAGTATAGAATGGAATGGAAGGCAATAGAACTGAGAGGAATGGAATGAAATGGAATGGAAAGGAATGGAGGACGATGGGGTGGAATTGAATGGAATGGAGAGGAATGGAATTGAGTGGAATGGAAAGGAATTGAATGGGATGGCTTGTGAGAAAATAGTATGGAATGGAATAGAGTGGAATGGAATTGAATGGAATGGAAAGGGATGGAATGGAAAGCAAAGGAATGGAACTGAATTCAGAGGAATGGAGTGGAATGGACCAGAATGGAAATGGAATGGAGAGGAATGGAATGGAGTGGAATGGAATGCAGAGGAATGGAATGGAAGGGAGAGGAATGAAATGGAGAGGAATGTAGTGGAATGGAATGTAGGGGTTATAATGGACAGGAAAGGAATGGAATGGAGAGGAATGAAATGGAATGGAATGGAGAGGAATGAAATGGAGTAGTGTAGTGTGGAATGAAACGGAATGGAATTGAACAGAGAGGAATGGAAAGAAATGGACTGGAGGACATGATAGGGAATGGAATAGAAAGGAGAAGTAATAGGAGGAATGGAAGGGATTGCAAAGGAATGGAATGGAGAAGAAAGGAAAAGAGAGAAATGGATTATAATTGAATGGAATGGACGGGAATATTGGGCAATGGAATGGAGAGAAATGGAATGGAATGGAATGGAGAGAAATGTTATGGAGAGTAATGGATTATAAGGGAATGTAATGGAATGAAATGGAATGTAATGGGGAGCGATGGAATGGAAGAATATGTAATAGAGAGGAATGGAATGGATAGGAAAGGAAGAGAAAGAAATGGAATGGAATAAAGTGGAATAGAATGGAAATGAATGGAATGAAATGGAGAGGAATGGAGTGGAATGGAATGGATTGGAATTGAGAGGAGTGGACAGGAGATGAGTGTAATGGAATGGTATGGATTGGAAAGGAGAAGGATGGAGAAAAATGGAGTGGAGAAGAATGGAGAGGACTGGAATGCAAAGGAGTGGAATGTAATGGAATGAATTGGAGAGGAATTGAATGGAAGGGAGAGGAATTGAGTTGAAGGGAATGTAATCAAATGGAGTGAAATGGAATGGAATGGACAAGAATGGAATAGAATGGAAGAAAGAGGAATTGAATGGAAACGAAAGGAGAAGAAAGAAAAGGAATTGAGTGGAAGGAATGGAATGGAGAGTAATGGAATGCAATGGAGAGAAACGGATTGGAAGGGAGAGGAATGGAATTGAATGGAATGGAAAGTAATGTAATGCAGAGGAATGGAAAGGAACTGAATGTATCTTCATGGAATGCAATTTAATGGAATAAACAGTAAAGGATAGGAATGGAATTGAATGGAGAATCATGGAAGGAATAGGTTTAGAATGGAATGGAGAGGAATGGAATGGAATAGAGAAATGGAGTGAAATGGAATGGAGTGGATTGGAAAGAAGAAGAACTGAATGGAGAGGAATGGAATGGAACCGAGAGGAATGGAATGGAAAGTAATGAATTGGAATGGTATGGAGAGGAATGGAATGGGAAGGAATGGAAGGGAATGGAGAGAAATGGACTGGAGAGGAAAAGAATGAAATGGAATGGAGAGGAATGGATGGGATGGAATGGATTGGAGGACAATGGAATGGAATGGAGAGGAATGGATTTGAATGGAGAGAAATGGAATGGAATGCAGAGGGATGGACTGGACTGGAATGGAATGGAATGGAGAGGAATGGAATGGAACTCAATTGTGGAAAATGGAAAGGAATGGAAAGGAATGGAAGGAAAAGGAGAAGAATTGAATGAAATGGAGAGCAATGGAGTGGATTGGAGAGTAATGAAATGGAAATTAATGGAGAGAAATGGAATGCAGACGATTTGAATGCATTGTTATGCACAGAAATGGATAATACATGAATGGAATGGAATGGAGAGGAATGGAATGGAACGGAAATTAGTGGAATGGTATGGAATTTAACGTGATGGAATGTATAGGATAGGAATGGGATGGAATGGAGAATAATAGAAGGGAAAGGAAAGGAAGGGAATGAAGAGGAATGGAAAGGAGAGAATTGGAATGGGGAGGAATGGAGTGAAATTGAATGGAGTGGACAGGAATGCTGAAGAACGGAATGGAAAGGAATGGAATGTAATCGAAAGGAATGGAATGGAGAGGAATGGATTCGAATGGCCTGGAGATGAATTGAATGGGTAGGAATGGAAGGGAACGGAGAGAAATGGAATGGAGAGTAATGGAGTGAAATCGAATGGAGAGGAATGGGTGGAGTCGAGTAGTATGTATTTGAATGGAATGGAATGGAATGGAGAGGAATGGAATGGAACGGATTGGACGACAATGGAATGGAATAAAGAGGAATGGAATGGAGAGGAGTAGGAATGAATGGAATGGAGTGGATTGGAACGGAGTGGAGTGGAATGGAATGGAATGGAGAGTAATGGAATGGAGAGGAATGGAATGGAATGCTATACAATCGAATCAAATCGAATCGAATGGTGTGAAATAGAATGGAATGGAGATGATTGGAATGGAATGGTCAGGAATGGAATGGGTGGCATGGACGAGAATGAATGGAATGGAATGAAAGGGAATGGAAAGGAATGGAATGAAATGGCGAGAAATGGACTGGGGAGAAATGGAGTGAAATCGAAAGTAGAGTAATGGAATACAGTGGAGTAGTGTGGATTGTAGTAGAATGGAATTCACAAAGAGGAATGGACTGGAAAAGAATGGAATGGACTGCAGGAGAATGGAATGGAAAGGGGAGGAATGGAATGGAATGGAGAGGAATGAAATGGAGAGGAATGAAGTGGAATGGAATGTAAGGGATATAAGGGAGAAGAAAGGAATGGAATGGAGAGGAAAGGAATGGAGAGGAATGAAATGGAGTGGTGTAGTGTGGAATGAAGTGGAATGGAATTGAACGGAGGGTAATGGAATGAAATGGACTGCAGGACAATGAAATGGAATGGAATGGAATGGAGAGGTAATAGGAGGAATGGAAGGGAGTGCAAAGGAATGGAATAGAGAAGAATGGAAAATAGAGGAATGGATTATAAATGAATGGAAGGGACGGGAATATTGTGCAATGGAATGGAGAGAAATGGAATGGAATGGAATGGAGAGAAATGTTATGGAGAGGAATGGATTATAAGGGAACGTAATGGAATGAAATGGAATGGAATGGCCAGCTATGGAATGGAAGGATATGCAATGGAGAGGAATGGAATGAAATGGAGAGGAAAGGAAGAGAAAGAAATGGAATGGAATAAAGTGGAATGCAATGGAAACGAATGGAATGAAATGGAGAGGAATGGAGTGGAATGGAATGGACTGGAATGGAGAGGAGTGGATAGGAGATGAGTGTAATGGAATGGTATGGAATGGAAAGGAGAGGGATGGAGAGGAATGGAATGGAGAGGAATGGATAGGACTGGAATGCAATGGAGTGGAATGAAATGGAATGGATTGGAGAGGAATGGAATGGAAGGGAGATGAATTGAATGGAATGGAATGGATTGTAGGACAATGGAATGGAATGGAGAGGAATGGATTGGAATGGAGAGAAATGGAATGGAATGGAGAGAAATGGAGTGAAATGAAATGGAAAGATTTGCAGAGGAATGGAATGGAATGGAGAGGAATGGAATGGAATGGAATGGAAAGGAGAGGAATGGAATGAAATGGTGAGCAATGGAGTGGAAAGGAGAGTAATGAAATGGAAAGGAATGGAGAGAAATGGAATGCAGACGATTTGAATGCATTGTTATGCACAGAAATGCATAACACTTGAATGGAATGGAATGGAGAGGAATTGAATGGAAAGGAAATTAGTGGAATGGTATGAAATTTAACGTGATGGAATGTATAGGATAGGAATGGAATGGAATGGAGAAGAAGGGAAGGGATAAGAATGAAATAGAAAGGAGAGGAATGGAATGGAGAGAATGGGAATGGAGAGGAATGGAGTGAAATGTAATGGAGAGGATTGGAATGCTGAAGAACGGAATGGAATGTAATTGAAAGGAACTTAATGGAGAGGATTGGATTAGAATTGCCTGGAGAGAATTTGAATGGGGAGTAATAGAAGGGAATGGAGAGAAATGGACTGGAGAAGAATGGAGTGAAATTGAATGGATAGGAATGGGTGCAGGGAGATGTATGTATTGGAATGGAATATAATGGAACGGAGAGGAAAGGAATGGAATGGAATGGACTGAAATGGAATGGAATGGAGAGTAATGGAATGGGTAGCATGGAAAGGAATGAATGGAATGGAATGGACAGGAATGGAATGAAATGGCAAGAAATGGACTGGATAGAATGGAGTGAAATCGAATGGAGAGTAATGGAATACAGTGTAGTGGTATGGATTGTAGTGGAATGGAATTCAACAGAGAGGAATGGAATGGAAAAGAATGGAATGGACGGCAGGAGAATGGAATGGAAATGAGAGGAATGGAATAGAATGGAGAGAAACTGAGTGGAATGGAGAGTAATGGAATGGAGAGGAATGGAATGGAATGCTATACAATCAATTTGAATCGAATAGAATCCAATTGTGTGAAATAGAATGGAATGCAGATGAATGGAATGGAATGGAGAGGAATGGAATGGGTGGCATGGAAAGGAATGGATGGAATGGAATGGAGATGAATAGAATGAAATGGCTTGAAATGGACTGGAGAGGAAGGGAGTGAAATCGAATGGAGAGTGATGGAATACAGTGGAGTAGTATGGATTGTAGTGGAATGGAATTCAACAGAGAGGAATGGAACGGGAAATAATGGAATGGACTGCAGGAGAATGGAATGGAAAGTAAAGGAATGGAATGGAATGGAGAGGAATGGAATTGAATGAAATGTAAAGGAATGGAATGGAGTGCAATGAAATGGAACTCCATGGAGAGGAATGGAATGGAATGGAATGGAATGGAATGGAATGAAATTGAAGGGAATGGAATGGGGAGGAATGGAATGGAATTGAATGAAGCGGAATGGTATGGAACGGAAAGTAATGGAATTTAAAGTATAGGAATGGATGGAATAGAGAAGAATGGAAGGGAAAGGAATGGAATGGAATGCAGAGGAATGGAATGGAATGGAGAGGAATGGAATTGAATGAAATGTAAAGGAATGGAATGGAGTGGAATGAAATGGAACTCCATAGAGAGGAATGGAATGGAATGGAATGGGATGGAATGGAATGAAATGGAAGGGAATGGAATGGGGAAGAATGGATTGTTATTGAATGAATCGGAATGGTATGGAATGGAACGTAATGGAATTTAAAGTATAGGAATGGATGGAATAGAGAATAACGGAAGGGAAAGGAATTGAATGGAATGGAGAGGAATGGAATGGAATGGAGAGAAATAGAATGGAAAGGAATGGAGTGAAATGGAGTGGAGAGGATTGGAATGTAGAAGAATGGAATGGAGAGGAATGGAATAGAGAGGAATGCAATGGAGAGGAAGGGATTTGATTGGAACCGAGAGATATGGAATGGGGAGGAATGGAGTGGAATGGAAGAAAGTGGAATGGAAAGGAGAAGAAAGAAATGGATTGAGGAATATAATGGAACGGAGAGAAACGGATTGGAATGGAGAGCAATGGAATTGAATGGAATGGAAAGTAATGGAATGGAGAGGAATGGAAAGGAACTGAATGTAGCTTCATGGAATGGAATGGAATGGAATGGAATAGACAGTAAAGGATAGGAATGGAATTGAATGGAGAAGAATGGAAGGGAAAGGAATGGAATGGAATGGAGAGGAATGGAATGGAATGGAGAGAAATGGAGTGAAATGGAATGGAGTGGATCGGAAAGAAGAAGAAAGGAATGGAGAGGAATGGAATGAAATCGAGAGAAATGGAATGGAGAGTAATGGATTGGAATGGAATGGAGAGGAATAGAATGGGAAGGAATGGAATGGAATGGAGAGAAATGGACTGGAAAGGAATGGGATGAAATGGAATGGAGAGGAATGGAAGGGAGTGGAGTAGTATGGATTGTAATGGAATGGAATGGAGAGGAATGGAATTGAATGGAATGGATTGGAGGACAATGGAGTGGAATGGAGTGGAATGGATTGGAATGGAGAGAAATGCAATGGAACGCAGAGGAATGGAATGGAATGGAACGGAAATAGTGGAATGGTATGGAATTGAACGTGATGGAATGCATAGAATAGGAATGTAATGGAATGGAGAAGAATAGAAGGGAAAGAAAGGAATGGAATGGAGAGGAATGGAATGCAGACAATTGCAAAGGAGAGGAATGGAGTGAAATCAAATGGACAGTAATGGAATACAGTGGAATAGTGTGGATTGTAGTAGAATAGAATTCAACAGAGAGGAATGGAATAGAAAAGAATGGAATGGACTGCAGGAGAATGGAATGGAAAGGAGAAGAATAGAATGGAATGGAGAGAAAGGAAAGGAATGGAGAGGAATGGAGTTGAATGAAATGTAAAGAAATGGAATGTAGAGGAATGGAATGGAACTCAATGGAGAGGAATGGAATGGAACGGAATGGAATGGAATGAAATGGAAAGGAAGGGAATGGAATGGGGAGGAATGGAATGGAATTGAATGAAGCGGAATGGTATGGAACGGAACGTAATGGAATGTAAAGGATAGGAATTGATGGAATGGAGAAGAATGGAAGTGAAAGGAATAGAATGGAATGGAGAGGAATTGTATGTAATGAAGAGAAAAAGAATGGAAAGTAATGGAGTGAAATCGAATGGAGAGTAATGGAATACAGTGGAGTAGTATGGTTTGTAGTGGATTGGAAATCAACAGAGAGGAATGGAATGGAAAAGAATGGAACGGACTGCAGGAGAATGGAATGGAAAGTAGAGGAATGGAATGGAATGCTGAGAATTGGAATGGAATGGAGAGGAATGGAAATGAATGAAATGTAAAGGAATGGAATGGAAAGGAATGGAATGGAACTCAATGGAGAGAAATGGAATAGAATGGAACAGAATGGAATGGAATGAAATGGAAGGGAATGGAATGGGGAGGAATGGAATGGAATTGAATGAAGTGGAATGGTATGGAACGGAAAGTAATGGAATGTAAAGGATTGGAATGGATGGAATGGAGAAGAATGGAAGTGTAAGGAATGGAATGGAATGGAGAGGAATGGAATGGATTGGAGAGAAATAGAATGGAAAGGAATGGAGTGAAATGGAGTGGAGAAGATTGGAATGTAGAAGAACGGAATGGAGAGGAATGGAATAGAGAGGAATGCAATGAACAGGAATGGATTGGATTGGAACCGAGAGAAATGGAATGTGGAGGAATGGAATGGAATGAAGAGAAATCGACTGGAGAGGAATGGAGTGAAATAGAATGGAGAGGAATGGAACGGAGTGGAGTATTATGCATTTGAATGGAATGGAATGGAATGGGGAAAATGGAATGGAATGGATTGGAGGACAATGGATGGAATCGAGAGGAATGGAATGGAATGAAGAGAAATGAAATGAAATGAAGATCAATGCAATTGAATGGAATTGAAAGGAATGAAATGGAGAGAAAAGGAATGGAATTCAATGGAGAGGAATGGAATGGAGTGTATTGGAATGGAATGGAAAAAGAGGAATGGAAATAATGGAGAGTAATGAAAGGGAATGGATGGAGAGGAATTAAATGGAGACGATTTGAATGCAATGTAATGCACAGGAATGGATAATACTGAACGGAATGGAATGGAATGCAAAAGAGAGGAATGGCAACAGATGGAATGGAAAGGAATGGAGAGGAAATAAGAGGAATGGAATGGAGAGGATTGAAATGGAATGGAGAAGAATGTAAAAGAAAGGAATGTATTACAATTGATTGGAATGGAAGGGAATGGAGTGCAATGGAATGAGGAGGAATGGAATGGAATGTAGAGAAATGGAGAGGAATGTTTTGGAAAGGAATGGATTATAAGGGTGAGAGTCAGAATGGAAAGGAATGGAATGGTGAGCAATGGAATTAAGGGAATGGAATGGAGAGGAATGGAAGAGAAAAGAATGGAATGGAATAAAGAGGAATGGAAAAGAAAATAATGGAATTGAATGTAGAGTAATGGAGAGAAATGGAATGGATTGGGATGGAGAGGAATGGAATGGAATGTAGAGGGATGGAGAGGAATGGAATGGACAGTAATGGAATGGAAGGAAGAGGAATTGAATGGAATGGAATGGAGAGGAATGTAATGGAGAGGAATGGATTATAACAGAACGGAATGGAATGGAATGGAATAGAAAGGAATGGCGAGAAATGGAATGGAAAAGAGAGGAATGGAATGGAGAGGAATGGAAGGTAATGGAGAGAAATCTAATGAAATGGAGAGGAATTGAATTGAATGGAATGGAAAAGAATGGAATGGAAGGAAACTGAGAGTAGCGGAATGGAATGGAATGGAGTGTAATGGAATGGAATCGAGCGAAATGGAATGGAGAAGAATTGGAGGAAAAGGAATGAAATGGAATGGAGAGGAATAGAATGGAATGGAGACAAAGGGAATCGAGAAGAATGGAATGAAATGCAATGGAGAGGATTGGAATACAGAAGAACGGAATGGAGAGGAATGGAATGGAATCGAGAGGTATGGAATGGAGAGGAATGGATTGGAATGGAATGGAGATGAATGGAATGGGAAGGAATGGAGTGGAATGGAGAGAAATGGACAGGAGAGGAATGGAGTGAAATCGAATGGAACGGAATAGAATGGAGTGAATTATTATGGATTGCCATGGAATGGAGAGGAATGGAATGGAATTAAATGGAATGGACTGGACTGGAGTGCAATAGAAGGGATGGAGATGAATGGAATGGAATGGAGAGAAATGGAATGGAATGGAGAGGATTCTAATGGAATGGATTGGAATAGGGAAGAATGAAATGGAATGGAAGGAATGGCATGGAATGGAATGGAAAAGAAGTGAAAGGAATGGAGAGGAACGGAATGGACCGGAATGAAATGAAATAGAATGGAGAGGATTGGAATGGAGAGGAATGGAAAGGAATGGAGAGGAATGTAAGGGAGTGGAATCCAATGGAGTGGAATGGAATGGAATGCAGAGCAATGGAATGGAGAGAAATGGAGTGGAATGATATGGAGTGGAATGGAATCTAAAGGAATGGATGGAGGGGAAGGGAGTGGAATGGAATGGAGACGAAAGGAATGGACTGGTGTAGTATAGAATGGAATGGAATGGAATAGAACGGAGAGAAACGGAATGAAATGGAATGAAAAGGAAGGGAGAACAATGGAATGGAATTAAATGGAATGGAAAGGAATTGAATGAGATGGCTTTTAGGACAATACAATGGAATGGAATGGAGTGGAATGGAATTGAGTAGAATGGAAAGGGATGGAATGGAGAGTAAAGAAATGGAACTTAATTGAAAGGAATGGAGTGGAATGGAACAGAATGGAAATGGAATGGAGAGGAATGGAATGGAGTGGAATGGAATGGAGAAGAATGGAATGGTAGGGAGTGGAATGAAATTGAGAGGAATGTAGTGGAATGGAATGTAGGGGATATAATGGAGAGGAAAGGAATGGAATAGAGAGGAATGGAATGTAGAGAAAAGAAATGGAATGGAATGGAGGGGAATGAAATGGAGTGGTGTAGTGTGGAATGAAATGGAATGTAATTGAACGGAGAGGAATGGAATGAAATGGACTGGAGGACAATGAAATGGAATGGAATGGAATGGAGAGGTAATAGGAGGAATGGAAGGGAGTGCAAAGGAATGGAATGGAGAAGAATAGAAAAGAGAGGAATGGATTATAATTGGATGGAATGGAAGGGAATATTGTGCAATGGAATGGAGAGAAATGCAATGGAATGGAATGGAATGGATAGAAATGTAATGGAGAGGAATGGACTATAAGGAAATGTAATGCAATGCAGTGGAATGGAATGGCGAGCAATGGAATGGAAGGATAAGCAATGGAGAGGAATGAAATGTAGAGGAAAGGAAGAGAAAGAAATGCAATGAAATAAAGTGGAATGGAATGGAAATGAATGGAATGAAATGGAATGAAATTGAGAGTAATGTAGTGGAATGGAATGGATTGGAATGGAGAGGAGTGGAAAGGAGATGAGTGTAATGGAATGGCATGGAATGGAAAGGAGAGGGATGGAAAGGAATAGAATGGAGAGGAATGGAGAGGACTGGAATGCAATGGCGTGGAGTGAAATGGAATGGATTGGAGTGGAATGGAATGGAAGGGAGAGGAATTGAATGGAATGGAATGGAATGGAATGGAGTGAAATGGAATGGAATGGACTGGAAGAAATAGGAATTGAATGGAATGGAAAGAAGAAGAAAGAAATGGAATTGAGAGGAATGGAATGGAATGCTATACAATTGAATCAGATCGAATAGAATCGAATGGTGTGAATTCAATGGAATGGAGATGATTGGAATGGAATGCAATGGAGAGAAATGGAATGGGTGGCATGGAAAGGAATGGATGAAATGGAATGGAATGGAGTGCAGAGGAATGCAATTGAGCGTATTGGAATGGAATGGAATGGAATAGAGAGGAATGGAATGAAATGGCGAGAAATGGACTGGAGAGGAATGGAGTGAAATCGAATGGAGAGTAATGGAATACAGTGGAGTACTATGCATTGTAGTGGAATTGAAT
>NW_007232901.1:0-53441 GCF_000164805.1 Carlito syrichta
GAGACGGAGAGAAGAAACTACTCGGAGGCAGCTCTTCTGGGTTCAGTCTGGCCAAGACCGAAGCCGATTTTATTCAAACCTTTTCCAACTTATATACCATTTTCTATACCCTCCAGCAATGTGATAATCACTCACTGGGGGCGTACAAGTTTCGTGCTTTACAAACTATACATCACAAGACCACCACGAGATCTGCAATTTCCAAGCAAACAATTCAAATTCCATGATGCCTGCCGTGCTTACATCAAGGTCACAGGTGCACAATTTCAATACAAATCGTTCAAAGTGTTTTCCATAATGTTCAACGAATCATTCATATTATACTCTTTGCTCTATACCCTGATTAATACAAAGAACTTTCCTGAGTTAACTCTAGGTTCAATCCAAGTTCACTGATTCCCAATATTTTTAACAATTAATATTATCAACTTAACACTATACTATAATCTATAAGTTTAGTTAAATGACTTAACTGTCAGTTATACTATTAACCTATTACAATTTAACATAATGCCTTATAACTCAGTTAAAACTTATTCTTAAACTACAAAACTTTACTATAATTCATGTTTCATATGTCTAAACTTTAATTTTCATATGATCTAGTTATTGGACTTTAATACTATGCTATATCCTATTAAGCTAATACCTTATCGTTAATTCTTTTATAAATCATATAGTAACTATTACACTTGAATAATGTAGCAAAAGGAATCAAAACAGCAAGCATAGATTTACGCAGCTATGAGTGTATATGTATATATTTTATCCCAACAAGTCTACTCTAAAAATCAAATAGTAGCTGTCACACTCTTGAACAAGGAAATGCCGGGCTTCCAAGATGGCGGCCATGGGCTGAAGCAGACAGAGTTTCGGTAATTAACGAAACAAAAGAAAACGTTCTACCTGGCTAGGGGCAGGGGACAGAACTATCATGGTAATTTAGTTTCTAATCTTAGCCCTAGGGGAAACAGCTTTCGGGAACAAGGACTACCCAGTCTACCAGGAAATAGAAGTAAAAAAATATCTAGAAAGAAGCTAAACTTAGAAAGACAGAAACAATTCCGCCATGCACCTTCCATCAAGTGTACTGAGATTCACTTATAAGTTTTACTGCCACGTATGCACACTGGTCACCAATCACACGCCAATATCATAGGTATAACTGATATCCTATGTCAGAGGCGATCTTCCAGATGGGCCTTTACAGGCCTCAGCCATGTAGCTATAGATGTTGGCTCCCAACAATTAGGAACATTTGAATTTAGTAATATATCAAGTTATTTGGAAAATAGACAGGTGAGTTAATTCAAACAAAACAAAAATGATACAGAAAGGCACTTTTTCCTAAATCATCTATTCTTTGATTAAAATAAACTTATCCTATATTTCTTAACTCTACTATTTCCTTGCTTTCAGTTTCTCTAAAGAGGATTTTCCTAAAGAGGAAATAGGCTTTTAAAAACACTGTAATTAGCTACCATTTATTGAGCATCTGCTCAGTGTCAGGCATCCTGTTCAGCCTATAATGTATCTCAGTTAATGCTCACAATGATTCTAAAATGGAGCTGCTATTATGATTCTGATTTTACCATTAGGGAAATTTATTCTCAAAGAATGAACATGAATTTCCCAAGGTCTCTCATCTCTTAAGTGGTTTCAACTCAGGTCTGTCTGATTCTAAAGGCAATGCTTAGATCACTAATTTATATCACCAGCTGTACAAATGGATGCCACCACACAGCAAAGCCTTCGCTGTTATTGAGTGGTGTGAAGGTGGTGTGCTCATAACCTTAACCCTCTGCTTTTAGAAAGGCAACATGTTGTTTAAAAGAAAATCACTCTAAATTTTTATTTTTAAGTCAATGTTTCCTCAGAACACTTAAGTATAGGGCCAATCAATTTTGAGATCTACAGAGGGCATTAGCATATTAACTGCCCTGAGAAGGATAATGGTTAAAATGGTATTCAATTAATAAATTAATCAATCTTCAAGCTGTGAGAATGCTGAACTCTCCCCTCCCCCAAATTTCAGGGGCTTCCCACTCTCATGTATTTCTTCCAAGTCAGCTGTGCTGGTTCAATTGGAATCTGCAGGTGATGTAGATATCTAAGACCTGTGTTTGTCCTTCTGGGACAGGTATTAACACCCCAGTGTTTACTCAGAGAAGGCTCTCCTTAGGACGGTGGGTAGACATGAAGAGAATGAGTCAACAACAAGTGTGACTTGGAATTAAATCATCTGCTTGGGTGAGTAGATTCCCACATCCACTCACATCCCATTGACCAAGTGAGTCACATGACCAAGCCCCAAAATAGGACAAGGAAATAATACCTCCTAGAGTGGGGATTTAGGATGACAGGCGTGTATTGTGTTTTCACACAGTGGCATATCCTCAGGTCCTTCACAATCTTATCTGACCACACAATACCCTAATTTTAAAAAAAATTTTGTTTGCCCCAAATCACTTACTGCTCAAGGAACTATTGTTCCCCGAGCATGATTTGAGATGATTTGGGGTAAATGATGTAATAAAATCTCCAATTTTTTAAGTAGTAACTACGTTTTAAATAATAGAAAAGTAAAACAACATCTCACATTTTATTTCAGAGACAATAATAAGAATATCAGTAACACTTTGAATTTATAAAAGCTCTTTCCTTGGTAGAATTTTATTGACTAACCTACATACATGTTTGTTTTCTATCCTCAAAGCAACCTGTGACTCAGCAGTTGCAATCCATGTTTCACAAGTAGAAAATCTGAGCCCCATGATGTCAGTTTTTTTTCCAAATTAGAGCAGTGGAACCAAGTGCCAAATCCTGGGTTCCCATGTCTCAGCCGGTTCTGGAAATCATTCCCCATGGTCATGTGCACACAATTGCATCATCACAGTATAAGCTGCACTTAATAGTTTTAAAAGTTACAAAATCAGTTTTAGATGGAATTTATTTTTAAAATGCTTCCAACCTATACTAATCAGACATAGGGTTTATTAAACGAGAGAGAGAGAGAGAGAGAGAGAGAGAGAGAGAGAGAGGTGAATAGGTGTTAACAAGAAACTTAAGACCATTAGCCTAAAAATCTATTTATTTTACTATATTTGGAACATAAAAGGTTTTCTGGACCCAGCTGGATTTGTCCCAAGGATGAGATGTTGTCCAAAGATGACAGTAACTTTTAAAAAAAAATCTTTCTTGTTTCATAATTACCTGGGAAATAGTGGTAACACGGCCTTTCCTACTTTCCTATTTTCTCTTCCAAATGTGACAGAAAAGCAACTCGTCCCATATCTTCCACCTACAGCCAAACAGCTACATGGATAATACAGACGTCCAGTATTGACTCTGCAGGTCCCCTCTGTATTGAACTTTGGTTGCAAAGAGGATCTGGGGCCGTAATAATTAGTTATAAAGAATAAATGAGAAAACAAGACACTTCACAACATGGCAACCCTGCAGGCATGAAGGGCAACATTGTGCTGTGTGAAATGCTGTGGGGACATGCCAGGCTGACCTGGTCTGTGCTGGTGGCTGGTCTCTTCTGAACCAAACTCATTTTTTGCTGTAGCACTGGGGGATTCCCTGGGGAAAGGATCATTGCCGCTTTCCTTGGTTTAATGGTTTTCTTTCGGCAACCCAAGAGAATGAATGAGGGTGATGATGAGGAGTTTAAATGAAATGAAGTATAAGAGAAAGAAAACAGCAGCAACAGGATTTTTAAAAAGGGCAAGAAATGAAATCGCCTTGGAAATATTTCTAAATAAGGCCGAAATAGGAAGATTAAATGAAGCAGGAAATAACTTGTCTTCTACATTAAGCTTGAAGACATGATATAGTGTAAGGAAAAGCAGACAGACTTTGCTGAGTTTGTACCATGGCTGTACTCTTCACTGACTGTGTAGCTTTGAACGAGTTTATTCACTGAGTTTGGGGATCATCTGGAAAATGGGGAGATAGCAGCTACCTGGCAACCTTCTTGTGACAGTTAATTGAGATATTATGTAAATTGGAGCCAGAGGCCGAAAATAGCATGAAGATGTTTTATGCAATTCATAGTAGTTTTTTAAAATATTTTTTGTTGATACATAACATTTTTGCCTATTTATGGGTTACATGTGATATTTTGTTACATGCACAGAATGTATAATGATCAAGTCAGGGTATTCACAGTATCTATCACTGTGGGTTATTTATCATTTATGTGTCCAGAACAATTCAAGTCCTTACAAAAGATATTCTAAAATTTGGAACTAGTTGTTGCTTAAAAGTCAGGGATTTCACTTGAAGTGAAGAACAAACCCCCACCCCTTATGTGTGGGCTCTGTGTAGTGACTTTCCTTCAAAGAGTAGTATGGAAAAGAGGGGAGGAAGAGTAACTTTACAGTGCAGAAACCTTGCAGACACAACCCCAGCCAGGTTTTCAGGGTCAACCTCAACAGTGATAGCATGTTAATAATATGTACCCTTGATATGATGTGATGAGAATGGCAATTTATCTCTGCGGTCTTTTCCCTCAAACCTATATCTATGATAAAACCATCATACAACTTTACATTGAAAGATACAAGGACTGACAGTTAGGTTTGCGAACTCATCCTAGAAAAAGTGCTACATACCTCATTGCTTAATTCACTACGGATACCTTTGAAGCACTCCCCTTGGGAAGTTATGCACTGCTGCCAGTGCCTAGTCCACCCATCAAAGCAATTTTGGAATTCTTTCTGGAATAGCCATCAGAGTTGTTGTTGTGTTACCCTTGATGTCCTGAATGTCATAAAATGTGTTCCTTTCAATATTTCTGTTAAGTTTGGGTAAAAAAAATTGTTATTGGGGGCCAAATCAGATGAGTAGGGAGGGTATTTCTATACAATTATTTGTTAATAAATGCTGCCAACATAGGTGCACGGTGGCAGGTTCACAAATTTAATGGTCAGACTTCAACAAATGACAATAACAGCTCTGAGGACTATTCCAGAAAAAGAGTTCCAAAATTGCTTTGATGGGTAGACTAGGCACTGTCGTTGGTGCATAACCTTCCAAGGGGAATACTTCAAAGGTGACCATAGTGATATTCAGCAATGAGGTATGGAGCACTTTTTCTAGGGTGGTTTGCAAAGCTAATTGTCAGACCTAGAATTCTGTGAAATACCTGATCCTTCAAAATTGTCAAGATCACAAAAAACAAGGACAAGAAACTTGGCTCGCAGCCAAGAAGAGCTTCAGGAGACATAGTGACTAAATAAGTGGCAGTATTCTGGATGAAATCCCGAAACAGAGAATGAACATCAGCTACAAATCAAGGAAGTCTAAACAAAACATGAACTCATGTTAATAGTAACATCATCCTCATCATCATCATCACCATCAATGTATCAATACTGGTTCATTAATTATAACAAATACACCACACTAATGTAAGCTGTTAGTAACAGGAGAAACTGTGAACAGTGTATATGGAATTTACCTATGATATGTTCATGATTTTTCCATAAATATAAGATTATTCTTAAAAATTGTAGCTTATAGCCGGGCTCGGTGGCTCAGCCTGTAATCCCACACTTTCAGAGGTTGAGGTGAGTGGATTGCCTGAGCCCGCGGGTTCAAGACCGGCCTGGGCAATTTGGCGAGACCTCATCTCTACAATAAATCAAAAATTAGCCGGGCATGGTAGCGCGCGCCTGTAGTTCCAGCTACTTGGAAGGCTTAGGCGGAAGGATCTCCGGAGCCCAGCAGGTCGAGACTGTGGTGGTTGGGAGCAGCCACTGCACTCCAGTCTGGGCAATGGAGTGAGACTCTATCTCAAAAAAAAAAAAGTTGTACTTATTTTTTAAAATCAAGAGGTAAGAGTAGTGATTGTCAAATTTTATTTTACTTAAAGATTCGTGAAGGACATTTTGAAAAATGCCGATTTCAGAACATTGCCTCCCAATGAATCTGGGATAGAGAGCAGGAGTTCTCCTTTTAACATGTCCCCACAGGGATTCCCATTTTGAGACCCAGTGGTGCAGAAGACCACCAGTACTGCATTTCAGCTTTGACTTCTCACTTAATCTAAGTGAGAAAGACAACAATGACTTTGCCCTCCGTGCAGATGGGAGAGTAGGGTTGTACATGGGACATTCGTGTCTCCAATTCAGGTCTGAGAGGTACCTTCCAATGCTCCAGATCCCCCTTGCCATGAAAACCAAAGGTGGCTCCCCACAGTGGAGGCTGAGGATTGTCACAGCAGGGCTGTTTCAGGGTTGATTGTGGGTGGAAACATCACTCATCTGCCCATATCTCCCCAAAGACTGGGGTGAAGTTCACATCCTTAGCATAGCATGCAAAGTTGTTCATGACCTGGCCTTGTCTGCCTTTCCAGTCCTGTTTCCCACTCCCTTGTGCAAACGATACACCAGCCCAAGGGATGTTACTTCCTAAATACCCAGTGCTGCTTGTACCACTGCAGCCATGCAACACCATTCTCTCAGCCTTATTGTGTTTCTCTTCTCCTTGTCTACATATGGATCAAGATATAGCAAAAACATAAACTTTCCCAAGGATATTGTTTCTGATCTCTTCAAAAGATAAAAATAAAAAGAGAAGACCATCTTTCCAATGTCTCCTGGTGGCTGGTTGTGCTCCCCTTTTTGGAGAACTCACAACCCTGCTGAATGGCTGGCTTCTCCACCCTCTGTCTGTGCTAGGGAGTAGGACCCATGCTGAATTTATGAAATTCACCCTTAAAGTTGTAGCTCCTGGCATGTTTCTTTGTCAGAACCATAAATGTGTATGAATGGCTAAATAGAGTGCTGAACTCTTGATGCCATGCACTGCTCGTCAAGGAAAGGTGCTGAAATAACTAATAATAAAGATGCTATCCATTACAACTGGTGTGCATTGTATTATACTTAATTATGGTAAAGAGGTCTAAGGAAAAACAAATCATAAGTGTATCCCCAGGAAGCTTATAATTTTGAAGTGTTCAGTGGATGCCCCAGGGATGTTGAAATGAGCCCTAATGAGGTTTTCAAACTCTGGACTAAAGAACAACTAGAAGACAACTTTGAGTCAGCTGGGTGTGGTGGCTCATGCCTGTAATCCTATCACTTTGGGAGGCTAAGACAGAAGATTGCTTGAGCCCAAGGACTGGGGACCAACCTAGGCAACATAGTGAGACCTTTTCTCTACAAACAATCAAAAAGTTAGCTAGGTGTGATAGCACACGCCTGTAGTCCCAGCTACTCGGGGGGGCTGAGGTAGAAGGATCACCTGAGTCAAGACTACAGTGATCTGTGATTTGTGCCACTGCACTTCAGTCTGGGAGACAGAGTGAGACCCCAACTCAAACAAACAAACAAACAAAAAAACAAGATCACTCTGAGTGTTCAACAAGTTATACATTTTAAAAAATTAAATTAGAAACCTCTCAAGGGAAAATAACAATATTGTAACTTTGTGCCAACACCTGCAGGTGCTTTGCATTCTTCAAATAGTGAATCCTACTCAGAAACATATAGAGTCTTGATATCTTCATTACAGTAATGAAGCCAGAAGCTCAGCAAGTTTAACTGTTGCCCAGCTTCATCAGGTTATGGGAGGCAGAGCTGAGACTCATAGGCTCAATGTCCATACCTCTCTGTGATTCCTCCTCCCTGCTTCCTTCCCACCTCTTCACCCATGTTAGACCTAGCAGGAGACACTCCTAATTGACCAGCTAGCTACTCTTATTACTATTGAGTATGATGTTAACTGTGTTTTCCATAGATGCCCTTTATCAGATTGAGGAAGTTTCCCTATATTGTTTGTCTGTTGAGTATTCTCATTATGGAAAGGTGTTAGATTTTTTCAAATGCTTTTCTGCCTCTCTCAAGATGATATTGTGGGTTTTCTGTATTCTACAAATACTGTATTCTTGATTGATTTTTATACATTGAAGTTACCCTGCATTTCTTGGGTAAATCTCACTTGGTCATTTTGCATAATCTTTTATATATGGTGTTGAATTTTGTTTCCTAGTACTTGTTAAGAATTTTGGGGTCTATATTCATCATAATTTTTTCTTTGACCCATCAACTATTTAGGAGTACATTGTTTAATTTCCACATGTTTGTGCAATTATGTTATTTATTTCGAGTATCATCCACTTGTCATCTGAGAAAATAATTGTTATGATTTCATTTCTTTCAAATTTATTGAGATTGCTTTATGGTCTAATATATGGTCTATTGTGGAACTTATTCCATCTGCACTTCAAAAGAATGTATATTCAACTATTGTTGGCTGGAATGTTCTTTAGATGTCTATTATGACTCACTGGTATATATTTTTATTTAGGTTTTCTAGTTCTTTATTGATCTGTCTCATTGTTCTAGCCATTATTGAAAGCAGATTATTAAAATCTGTACCTGTAATTGTTGAATTGTCTATTTTCCCCTTTAATTCTCTCAGTTTTGCCTCAGTTATTTTGAGACTCTATTCTTAAGTGTGTGTATACTCATATGCACACACATAACATATATACATATATATTTGTAATTGTTATATCTTCTTGATGGATTGATTCTTTTGTTTCTTGGAAAAATTTTTGCTCCTCTGACTGATTTATTTCCAGTGATCTATCCTTAAGTTCATTTACCCTTTCTTTTACTTGATCTAGTCAGCTGTTGGACACTTTTAGTGAAATTTTCAGTTTACTTGTTGTGTTCTTCAGCTTCAATATTTCTGTTTAGGGTAAATATTTTCCATGTCTTTGTTGAAATTCTCACTTTGTTCATGTGCTGTTCTCTTGACCTAGATGAGCATCTTTATAACAGTTATTTTAACTCTTTTTCATGCAATTATACAACTGCATTTCATTAGGGTCAGTTTCTGAAATTTATCATATTTGTTTGTTTGGAATCTTTGGTTCTTCGTTTTCCTTCAATCTCTGTTGGTGTCTGTATATCAGACAAAGCAGGCACCTCTCTTGGTCTTCATGGACTGGCCTCCTACAAGAGAAAACCTCCACCAATGAGCCTAGAGAGAATCTGGGGGTCTCTGCCAACTCTTTTCCTCCCCAGGGCAGAGCAGGCAGCTTTAGTTTCTGTCTTCTTGCTCTGTGCTAAGCAGAGTGAAGGATCACTGGTGTCTACTGGCCTAAGCTGCCGTCTCTGTTCTCCTCCAGACTTTTAGTCTACACTAGTTTCATCAGAGCTCCAAGGATGGCAAGATAAGAGCCTGTCCTTTGAGAAGTGCCCTCAAAAAAGTAAGGGTTCTGGACATGCATACCTACCCCTTTCCTCCCCTCGGTGATGCTGGAATAGGGGTCTCTTTCTGATCACAAGGTACTGGACCAAGAGAGGTGTTTTGACTTCCCTATCAGTTTTGGGTTTCACATTCTTCTGAGGTTCAGCAGCTTTTCAATTAACTTATGATTTCTTACAAAGGAAATTTGCTCATAAAGTGTGCTGAATCAGTGTTTGTGGTGGGAAGGAGGAGCCAGGGTTTCCTACCCCTCCATGTTGCTGAATTATTCTTCTTGCAACAATTTTTGATATAAAGTCTATTTTGGCTTATGAAAGTATAGACACTCTAGGTCTCTTTTGGTTACTGCTTACGTGAGACACACTTTCCATGGTTTTACTTTCAAGATGACAAGATGAGCACTCAATTCATTTCCATAATAAAATGAGATATACAAAAGAATCCACAAAACCTTATGCATGCAGACATCTGAAAAGAAACAATTGCCCGTGATGTCAGATTCACTCAGGCGATAGGAGCTATGAATAAAGAAGCAAAGCTCATGAAGGCACAACGTGCCAAAAATGCAATAAGCATTAAACTTGAGACTACACTAGCCTCTTAACAAAAAGAAGGAAATACAAGTCAGTGCTACTCAAGAGTGATCCATGAACTGTTTGTTACCAATCCACATAAATACAGAAACAGAGTATAAATATATAATATTTCTGTAGCAGTTCGACATTGCCTTGGAGTCCAAAGTCTTATCAGTGAACTTGTTAAACATGAAGACAAGCCCAGGTAATGTCAAATCATGCAGTTGGTGCGCAAATGACTCATGTGTGTATTAGTCATGTGCAATAGGTCCACATTGCAACCTACATCAGATTGCAAATCAAATGTAATACTAGTAATTTACCATGGTTGGTTGAAGACACACTGAATTAAGAAAAAAAGATTTTCTTGTCAAATTATAAAGTTTATAAGAAAAAATATCACTCAATACTGCCATTTTTGGTGTGTGGAAGAAAGAATGCTCCTATTGATAAAATTCTGTTGATACAAACATTAATGAACATGTTCAATAGCATTTACATAGTCCTAAAATATCTGTAGCCATTTAGTAATTAACTCTACTATTGATCCTATGTAAATAATTGAGTTACTGGGTGGGAATTACACACAGTGATAGTATTTGTTTCATGAAAACAGTCAAAAGCTATAACTAACTGAAATGCATAGCAGTCACGAGAGGTTAATTTACTTGTATACTTACAGACAGAAATATTATAATAACCATTAAAAATTATGCTTACAAAGAGTTAAAAAGCAGACTTTATAATTATAAAATAATTTGCATTTATCCTAGAAAAATAGAAAAAAAAATAAGAAATTAAAATTCTGTAGTTCCAACACCCAGATGTAAAAGCAACATTCTGGTGGATTTGGGATTTTTGTTTTTGTTTTGTTTTGTTTTGTATGTGTGCCATTATTTCCTCCAAAAACACTGATTTTATGCATATATATGACACATTTTACCCTAGTTTCCCACTTATCTTGTGAGTCTCGTCTGTATTAATCAACGGCCAGTGACCCGTGCTTAGTGACATAAACCAACACATGTCTGTTTCTTTCTAATCTGTATGTTTGTTTCTGGTTAGCAGAAGATCTCTACTTATTATTCAATTATTGTTCCAAATGTTGTTGATCTCTTTGCTACACCAAGAGTGTTTTCCTTTAGCAACTAGATGCTCTGGCCTGGAAACAACATGTGTTCTTTCTGCGTATGACTCACTGTCATGCAGTCCCTTGGCCCTACCTAGTCACTAGGTATCCAGGAAGCATGAGTCTCCCACATGCCTGGAAGGCAGAAGCCAAAGACCTTTGGCCAAGAGCAGCAGTGACCACCATACCAGGTCTCCAGAGTGCCACTGTCCCAGCAAAGTAATATTCTACCCCAAGAACCTGCCCTAATTTATTCAACCATCCTCGTGATTGGCTGTTGTTGTATTTTCATTCTTTCAGTACCATAAAATATACCTGTAACATTTTATATATTAATCTTGAATTTTACTTCGGATTACTTCCTTTGAATACATATATACAGATCAATGCATATAAGCATTGTAGTACTCTTAGCATATTTTATTATTTTTTCAGAGCATACACAAGCAAAGGATACTACCAGCAATAATGTGCACTTTCCAATTAAACTTCAACTTCACTATCCTGGTATAGTAACATTTTTGAAGTCAATATTAATTTGATATCAGACATAGTATCTCATTGTTGTTTTAATTACTAAGACAGTTAAAGCTATACTAATGCTTATTGTGATGAGATGAGACTGGTTAAAATACCAGCCATACAAAATAATACTGTGGAGAAAACATCTAAACATTACATAGTAGTTTAATGTGCTGTAGTTACTTATCGTTTTTGTCTCATTCGTATGTTTATGCATTTTCTAATTGTACTCTAATTATCAAAATAGGTAATGTTTATTAAGTTTATAAAGTAGCATTTCAGATCAGTGAGGAACAAAAAGTTATTCAAGAAATGGTGCTGCGAAATTGAGTAGAAAAAAATCCCTACCTACACTGTAATAAATAATAAATTTCAGAATAAAATCTATATGTAAATAAGCAAACAAAACAAATCTTAATGTAATTATGTCATGATAAAATATAGAATTACAACTCTTTGTTAAGAAATAATTTCTTAAGCAGTGTAAAAAGCACAAAAATGTTGGTTCTCATAAACCTTTAAAATAACTGAATAGTTAGAGTAAACAAAGATTAGGAAAAGTAACACAATGGAAAAATATATTAACATCATATGTTATGTGTATAGAATTGGTGTCTAGAATAGGCTAAGAATCTCTATGAATCAATGCAAAAATGATCTAAGTAGATCCTGCTATAGTTAAGGCAATGCAAATTAAAACTACCAGCTATCTTTTTTATATCCTTCATACCCATAACATTTTTTTTAAAAGATAATAATGTTGGCAGAAGTAATAGCTAACCAAGTCTTTTTGGATCAAAATTTAGCAGCATCTATTAAAGATTAATACCATACATAACCCTTAGCTCAGCATCTTACTTCTAGCTGTATGAGTCAGAGATATTGCCACATATGCACAAAGAATATACAAGAATATTTGTTGTAAATTTATCATAATGAAAGACTGAGGCTGATGTGGTGGCTCATGCCTATAATCCTAGTGTAATTGAATACATTATGAGATCAAGGTGGAAAGATTGCTTGAGCCCAAGAGTTCAAGATCAGCCTGGGCAACATAGTCAGACCTCTTCTCCACAAAAATAAAAAAATTAGCCAGGCTTGGTGACACGTGCCTGTAGCCTCTGCTAGTAGGGAGGCTGAGGTGGATTGCCTGAACTGAGGAGGTCGAGGCTGCAATGAGCCATGATTGTGCCACTGCACTCCAGCCTGGATGACAGAGTGAGATCCTGACTCAAAAAAAAAAAAAAAAAAAAGACTGAAATCAGCCTAAATATTCGTAGACATGGCAAAGGTCAAATAAATTGGACAGCATTCATGCTATAGAATATTAGCAAATAATTAAAAATAAAGACATAGCTATATATAAAGCTTGGAGAAATATCTAAGACATCTAAGACATTGTTAAGTAAAAAAAAACAACAACAAAAAATGTTGTCAAGCAGCCTATTTGGAGTGACCACTGCTGCAGAGTGCAGAGGTTGAGACCAGGCTCCAGGTCCAGACCAGCTGGCATCCCATGCTTGGTGCCCCTCTCAGTAAAAGTCATTCCCTCTCCCTGGCCTCAGTTTGATCATTGGAACAATAACAGTTCCTACTGTATTATCAAATGAGTTAACTGTGCTGAGTGCTTAGAAAAATCTCAGGCATCTTACAAGTGCTAGCTATCCCTTCAGTCAAAAATAAAGCATACAAACCAAGATAAAATGATTTACCTACATATAATGTATATGTTTTTGTACATAGAAAGAAAAAAGTATGGGAGAATATTTATAAACTGTGAGTCTTGGTACCCTTAGAGTAAGAAAGTGGGAAAGAGAAAGCCAGGGAAATTGATCTTGACTCTGAATTGTTGGAAACACTGTCCACAAGGACATCTCTATAGATTATTTGTACAATTAAAAAGTGCAATAGGTAGTCTAAATTTTTTTTAAAAAATTAAAATTCATGGAATTGATCTCTTTTACATAGAGTGATTATTTTTCTGAAATAGTTTCATATCTATGTATATGATTGGATTTATTTTACTTCATGATTTACCATTGCCTGACTGATGAAGATCTTTACATGGTGACTTGAGGATCAATTTTCTTTCACACATTCAACTTTCAGTAAAATTTTATTGAACATCTACTACATTCCAGACACTCATATAGGTAAAGGGATTTTAAAAGTTAAGATAACCAAGTCAACTTCATAGAAAAGGAGAAAGACATAAACGACAAAGCACTTGGCGGTGTCAATATGAGAAGGGGCCCCAAAACCCCTGTAATTATATTTGGAGGGTGGACCTCTTATCATACACTTGGAATCTGTTGCTTTGGATTAGACAGTCAACCGATGTTTTTATCTGGAAGTTTTAAGAAGATTGCATCACTATTTGCTGAAGAAACATTCTGAGTTGTGGCAAATAGGTGACTGGTTCATTCCATGACAATGCTTCTGCCCACACTGCGCTGAGTGTTCAGCAGTTTTTGGCAAAAAACAAACAAACAAACAAGCAAAACAACAACCCTGCATGACTCCCATGACACACCCTCCATATTTGCCAGTCCGAGCAACTCTTTTTTTTGTTTCCCAGGATGAAAAAGGTCCTTAAAGGGGAACGATTTGCTGATGTGGAAGAGGGGAAACAAAAACAGCAGAAACACTCTAAGGCATCAAAACTGACAAGTTCAAAAACTGTTTTGAGCCACGGAAAAAGCATCTTGATAGGTGTTTTGCATCAAACGGAGAGTACTTTGAAGGTGACTGAAGTGTAAATGTGTAAGAATAAATACACAATTTTTTTTTTTTTTACAAATAACTTTGGGGGGAACTCGGGGAAAGTAGAGAGACGGGAATTTTGCCAGGGAGATAGTCCTCCAAGAAAGCAGGCATCCTGGAGCTTGGGAGCACAAACCAACCCCTAGCACCAGACCTCTGTTGAGCAAATAAAGAGGCTGGGGAAGAAGCAGAGTCCTGCAGGAGGAATGAAAGTGAAGTATGGGCTGGAACCCCCAAAAATGGGGGTATGGGATAGCTGGGAGCAGGGACACGTGGTGGAGTATGGGCAGGGACAGCTGGGGTGTGCAGGATGGCTGTGCATAGATAAATGAATTTCACCACAGCCGTCCAAAAAGTGCATAATAAAAGGAAGTCCCTGGTACTTGTTTTGATGTTGAAGGACACTTATAAATAAGACTGTTCTTAAATCTACTGTCTGAATGCTGAACAGAAATTAAACATGTGAGCCAAGAGAAAGTCTCTGAGGTCAGATGTTTGATTTTTCTCTTCTCACTGAATTTTGCGTGATTCTTGGTGCCTTCTGATGAGGCCACCCCCATCTGACCCAGAAGTGAGATGAGGGTCAGCTACTGTCTAAAACAGAAATAGCATCTCCAGGCAACAGTGTCTTCAGGAAGTGCTGTGTGAAAAAATACAGGCACTTGATTTTCTTTCAGTGGCTATAGAGGAACAATAGTTAAGTAGAAGAGTTGTAAGAAAACCGTCATTTGGCTGGCTGAGTTTATTTTGTCTAGATGTCAATTAAAATAAGTTAACAATCACTTACGTCTTTCCCTTCCCAGAATAAATGTACAAAAGTTAAGTGTCAAAGGAGGCTAAATACTGCTGTCTACACAGTATTTGAGAAGTATCTGTGCTAATTGGACCAAGACAGACAGTTTTATATTGCGTTGGCCTCAGGAATAGCCATTAGATTGGTTAAAATATAATTTCAAATCATAATAAAGCAATATATTTTGACTTTGTAAAGCATGATGTCTTCTCTTATTGCAAAAATGCTGAATTGATTAAGAGTAAACCAGCCTTTAATTACATCTGTATTTTGTGCTCTTAATGTAGGGAATAGCAAGGTACATTTCCAGTTTTCAAAATAAATAAAATAAAACACAGCTTCGTAGTTGTGAACATTTGTGAAACAGAACACAACTTTCATCTTCAGAATTAAAATTAATGATGTTTAGTTTTAATATTTAAAAATCAAAAACCAAGTTAGTATAGCAATAATGTGATAATTGGACATAATAACCAAGAATAAAATACATAATTTCTTAACATATTTTTAAATGTGTTAAAAATTCAAGTACAAATTCAGCTACAATGAACTATGGAAAACACATTTCTTCAAAAAGAATAGGATTATTGATATCGCCCCTTTGATAAAGTCATTTAATAATTAAAAATGCATCAAATATTTGGGCATCAACTAAGTAACTTTACAAAAAATGCAAAATGATTTGTAAAGTAGAAACTCATTTATTTAAGCATAAACACATTTCTCACAAAATACATGCCTGTCCCCAAGTCAAGGTATTTCCTTTGAAACTCCCCAACTGCTGATTTTCAATCAATCATTCTATTAAAATAAATTTGTCAATTGAAATGAAAACAGCCACCCATGTCTCTATATGATATTTCTTGTTTGAATAATAATAAACATACATACATCTTACAAAAGAACTCTCTAATTAAGGAAAGTAGAAATCTATACACATTCAGAAGGCACCGAATGACTCTTGAAAGATTGAGGCTTAGAAACATGCCCAAATTTCACTTTCATGAACTTAGGGAAGGAAAAAAAAAGCACCTCTTGCCTTCCAAGTCTGGCTGTCCCAAGGAAGACCTCACCCAGAGAGACTGGACGCATATGGACGCCATTTGTAACCGGTAGAGAGAACGCACGGGTCAGCCTAACCTTTGGTGTCTGCCTATCCATCTGTTTTCACATTAGTTGCAAATTATAGAATCCTCCAGACCCAAATGACCATAAATCAGGACTATGAGCATGTACACTTTTCCCATCTGTCATAAAACAATGAATTAAATTCATGCCTGTCAAAATAGGCTGCAGCAAAATGGCCTTCTTCTGTAGCCGAAGGAATACAAAGCTTCACCTCATCGTGGTAATTTATGGCCTCCGTGGGGCCTCAGGGTGATTAGGACTTGGCCCACCAACACGCAGAAAAACAGTAGGAGCTCCAATAACTCCAAATGGAAATCTTGGGTCAAATTTATCAAACAAATCAGAGAGAAATCTATTTCTGTTTGGAAAAGGAGGAGATATATTGCATGTTTAGTGTTCGCTGCACAGCTTTGGAACTTTTGGCTATTCGGTATTTGTGAGTTTTGGAATTTCTCGCTCAAATAGTATCACCAAAGGACATGTAATGTATTAGACATGAGCCATTTTTAGCCAAATAAAATATACAACAGCCAGCAAAGAGGTTTTTCAATGTTAACATCAACATATTTGTGCAAATGATGTAACTGAAAATTTTCTAGGTAGACCTAAAAAAAGCATAGCTTTAGTACTGGAAAAATACACCAGGAGAAAAGGAAATATGTTAGCAACAGAAACCAAAAAAGAAGTAATAAAAAGGAAGGGGCAGCCGGAGCGATAAGGTGTGTGGACTTGAACTATTCCATGCCAAAGGGTTTATATCAATCCCACCACACAGTTAATGTTTCTTTAAAAATTCCCTTCCATAAAACTGCCTTGAAGCCCAATATAACTTGACATCTGAAAGCAAAGAGACAGAGAAATACACACACACAGAGAGAGAGAGAGAGAGAGAGAGAGAGAGAGAGGAGAGAGAGAGAGAGAGAGAGAGAGAACGGCGCAGAGAGAGAGAGAGAGAGAGAGAGAGAGAGGAGAGAGAGAGAGAGAGAGAGAGAGAACGGTGCAAGGCCGGCAAAAATTCTGATGTTCACCATACAAAAATTATTGGTCATAGATCCGATGAAAAAGAAGCAGATAATTTGGCTAGGGGAGGGGGTGGGGTGTGCACACTTGTCTGGAGGCTTTGGCCCTTGTCCCTCTCTGTAAGCCGCAGGATGCATGTGCTGGTGTTTATCACGGAGGCTCGCAGACATTCATTCACTCAGAAAGTCGTATTTCACCAAACACCCCTGCTGTATTAGAAATGTTCAGCAGGGTTAGAGCCAGTGAAATGAGAAGATGATGTGGCAACACTGTATGTCATAGATCTGGTTAATATCCAGCAGTGAATTATTGCGTCTTTGAGAGAAATTCCCTGGGTGTCCAATATCACTTCCAGAAGACTAGAACCTATGTCCACCAACAGCTCTCAGGTAGTCTGTAAAATGTTCCTGCCGGGAGTAATGAAGCTCAGCCTTCATCTCTGATGTTTGGACTGGGTCACCCGTGTATCCCTGGCGATGTGAACTAGCAGGGACAGGGCACATCTTCAATACAAGTACTCAGCAGTATTTTAGGATGGAAATATCTGTCTTCTCATTCACTGCCTTCAAGTCTTGGGGAACCCTCCAAGAATACCGTGTTTCATGCTGACAGCAAGGTATAGAAGAGGTAGCCTGAGTTTTGAAACCTGCGATTTATGAAACTTAAAAAGATAAGCCAAGTTAAAGGTGCCTGTTTGATATAGATACTGTTAAGCGTAAGCTTAATGTGCTTGGCAAAGTTGCAAGATGGTGGTGGGTTCTCAGTAAATAAACACCTTCCTCCTTTCAATCCTTCTTTTTCCTTTCTTTCTTTTCTAGTTTCTTCCTTTCCCTCTTTGTCTTTTTCTTTTCTTTCCCTCCTTCCTCCTTTTCTTTTTTCTCTGTATGTTTTCTTCTTTCATTTCTGTTTTCTTTTTTGTCTTTCAAAAAGACAAAAAATTTCTCCAATACAGGAAAGTAAGGACTTGTATTGAAGTCCTTACCCATATGTCAACTTTGGATCTAGACTGTATAAAGTTATGGAAAACTAAGATATTGAATGACAGTTACATACTTAATTATCCATTAACCATGACTGTGATTGCTGCTGAGAGTGAAATCTTTCTGTCATTTTTAGAACCCAAACCAGAAGGGTAGAACCTGATCACATATTGTTTTTCTGTACCCCTAAGCCACAAACCCCACCCCAAACCAAACAAAATAATCAAAGTTGTTTTCTTCTAAGACACATCATAGAAGTTATCACTCTAACCACTGGTTTATTACTTCATACCCAATAAAGCGACTCACAGTTTGTTTTATTGCAGTCTTGAATTATTTTTTTTTAATGGGAAAACTACAGTAGCTCCTATTACACGGAACTGACCACCAATAACTACAGACTTACTTTATTTGGAAATTTATTAAATAAGAACATATGCTTGAAAGAGAAGAAAAAGTGCCACTGAGTTTCTTTCCTCCTCCTATTTTACTTCCCAAACCAAAGGTTATAGAAGCCACTTGTAATTGATCACACTTGTCTCCCAGCCATCTGAATCTGCTGCCAAGGGCACTCATCAAAACCAAGTGGTGAAATTAAAAAAAATAGTTACAACTTCCAAAGGTAACACTGCAGATGGAAATTGTTTCAGGAGAGTTACTGAAAAAATTACTGAATAGAAAATAACATTTCATTCTGTTTACTTTAACTTTAATATACTATTTTATACATTTCTAACAATGAATGCACATACACCATGAACACACACAGCCAAAAATTAGATCACAACTGTCATACAAAATTATATCAGCAGGTTTTATGAATTTAAGGGATGTTTTCTAGTATACCTAGACAAAATTTATATTTGAGTCACAGAAAGTCTGTTTTCCTTTTTAATCTCTATCTTTGTGTGTGCACTGATAAAATGCATTTCTCTCAAATTAGAAATTTATTTTTTTAATTTTCATTTTTACATGGCTTTTTTTCTCCATTTATAAGAATGCTGAATCCTAACCACTAGACCACCAGGGACCCATGTTCTCCATTTATGTTTGGTTTACTTCCACATGACAGTTGAAAATCTGACTGAATTACTAATAGTTTCTTGAAACCTTGACAATTAAGGAGAACTATATGTATTACTTCATTATAGATGGTGAACAGTAAACATATACGAACAAAAGCTTCATGAGATGGGAGGGTACTGTAGCTTGTCACCTTCAGCTTTCTAAGCAGAATTCTTCCAGGAGGCCGTCTTTACCCAGAGACCCCAAAAAGGCACAGGAACCACAGGCAGGAGAGGAACTCAGCGGCCTTCCCGAAGCAAAACCACTCTTCTCTGTAGGCTCTGCTGCTCATGCCCAGGACAACTCCAGCATGTCTGCATTTACAAACCAAAAGGCCACCGCGAGTTCATGAGCTGTGATTGGAAATGATTTATTTTCTTTTTTTCGTATTCATAATATTTTAAAGGTGAGGTTTGGTCATTAAGTTGTGGCAAGATCGAGCAAACACTGCACAGCAGCACGGAGTAGGTGAGGCTGCTGGAAAGCTGTGTAAATCCAAACTGACCTGGTGAGAAACAAGATGTAGCCCAGTACTGTTCCCTTGGGAATGGCAGATGGCATGCTGGTCTTGGGTACATGACTTGGCTGGCCTATGGCATAGAGCCTGATCGAGACCCAGGAAACTCGGTGAGAGGGGAAAAGGACCTCCCAGTCACTGCTAAGATACATACAAATGAAATATAAC
Source organism: Carlito syrichta (assembly GCF_000164805.1). Lineage (NCBI taxonomy): Eukaryota > Metazoa > Chordata > Mammalia > Primates > Tarsiidae > Carlito > Carlito syrichta. The sequence goes on from NW_007232901.1 coordinate 19,889, forward strand.
ACAGTGAAATAAGAAAACTCAATCGTCTCTAGACAAATGTTTTCTTGCCTTTGTGTGTTGCTTAAGGCTGCAGGTGTGTGACTTTTGGGGGGTGATATGTTTCCTCTTTAAGTCTGTTCTAAATTCTCAGGTGAACCTTGATGCAAATGATTAGGACAATGGGGAGGTGGAAACGTGGCTTTATTTCCTCCTGATTCCAACTCCTTAAGGGACCGAGCTGGCTCAGATGTTTATTTCTGGAATCAACTGAGTTTTAATAATAAAAATGTGTAGCCCTCATAGATGAACTTGAAACATCAGACATTTCTACAGTCACGTGAAAAGGAAAACAAACACGAGCCTTCCCCAGCCACTTACAAAGAACCTCTCACACTGGGTCTTCATAACGACTGTGAGCTAGAAATCCTTGCGAACCTGGTTTTACACATGATGAAACTGACTTACTGAAGCAATTTGTCTGAGCTCACGGTCATCCTAAATTACACACTGTCCTTTTCTGTGCTGCACAAAAGAGGAAGATAAACTGCTAGTAAACGCCTTTCTGTGTCGACGCCAGAGTCTGGCAATCTGTGGTAAAGTTACTTATTTCTCTCACTCTGTTGCCGCTCTTCTGCTATTTTCTCTACAAAGATATTTCCTCTTGGAAATGTCGTGCCCAAAATCTCTGACTTGCTACTTTTACAAGCCTTTGATTTTTGACCTAGCTCTCTGAGATTAGAAAGCACTCTGTCTGCTACAGCAGAGCCTCCCAACCCATGCATGATGGGACAGGATCACTTCTTGAATGTGGCCCTGAGGCAGCCTTGTTAGAGTTCCAGGGACAGTAGTGATGGGACAGGATTGTTTCTCTGTCCCCTCCGTTGGAGGTGTGGCTGGTTGAGTGTGGCCCTGAGGCAGCCTGGTTAGAGTTCCAGTGACAGTAGTCCAGGGGAAACAGGGAATTGGCATGTCCTGCAGTCCCCCAGGTGACATCCTTCCTGGAGCCAAGTCTGAGCTCACCCAGCTGCCTTCTCAGTCAGGGCAAGGTCACATCCTGCAGGGCATGACCAGAGGTGACTGTGGGAGAGGCTGTGTTGGGGTGCCCAGGAGGCCCTAGGAACTGGGAGCAGGGAGGCTGGAGGAACTCCTGCCTAACACTGATCCAGGTGACAGCCCCACACCGCTGTCCTCCAGGACATCAGACACAGATATCTTTTTTTGGTGAAAGACATCAGTTTTGCGTCCAAACTGGCTAAGTACTTGCACAACGAAGGTTTACCCTTCTTTCAAAGTCCTTGCTTGACACATGAGTGCGCTGAAAATCTAGGCTCATGATCATAAGGAATCATAATAGCTCATTTGTCTATTAATGAAAAACGAAAGCTTTGGAGTCTTGACTGCTTTAACCCTCCTGTATTTTTGAATGGGTAGACAGTGGCCATTTACAAAAAAATTTTTCTCTGTGAGTGAACATCTTATTTACAAGGACTATAAAACACTGGAATGATTGTGGAGCTGAGTAAGTAGAAAGTCCAGGGTGGCTCACCAACCCCAACAGTGCTGGCAGAGCCGTCAGGAGTTATAGAGGATTCTAGGCAGGAAGAAGCTTGATCTTTCTACATGAGCAGTTCCAACAGTGACCTACAGCTACTGTAGAAGAGATGAACCTCTATCCCCAAGTCCCCAGTAATTTTTTGTGACTTTTTTCCTCACTCTAAATACTAACTTTTGTGCCTGATTTTATATCTGCAATTTTCTATTTTCTTACTTAAACTCTCCCCTCTCCCTCAAATTGTATAAGATTCAGACCCATGAAGCCTGGTTCTGGCCCTCGCAAGGAATTCCACTAGACCATGGCCAGCACAGGACCCGACAGAGAGGTACAGGGGCCAATTTCTCATTAAAAAGTGCAGGGGGACCCGCCTGGGCAACTTGGCGAGACTTCATCTGTACAATAAATCAAAAATTAGCCGGGCGTGGTAGCACGCACCTGTAATTCCAGTTACTTGGAAAGCTGAGGTGGAAGGATCGCTGGCGCCCAGCAGGTGGAGGCTGCGGTGGCGGGGAGCGGCCACTGCACTCCAGTCTGGGCTACAGAGTGAGACTCCAACTCAAAAAAAAAAAAAATCAAAATCAAAAAAAAAATTTTTTTAAGTGCAGGGGGTGGGGCAGAGAAAAAAATTGAAGAATATTTTATGTGGAAGACATACAACCTCTGTATTTAATGTTTTTCTGAAAGGATCACATTTTATTTTTCTTATCATAATTTTACATAAAGAACATGTCGTGAAAATCTCTCCACGTGCTGTATAAATGTCCCTAAATCTCCCCCAGGTGCTGCGTTGTACAAACACGGTCGTTTGCAGTGGGGGGAAAAAAGGTCTGCTCCCTGTGCCCCACGCTGGCCCTGTGATGTTCCTGCTCTAATTTACACCCACAGCCCCAGGCGCGCCCGGTGCCACGCGCAGCTCCAGGGACCCGCGGGCGGAGCGCACAAGCGGGGACCGAGCGGGGACTGAGTGGGACCGAGCGGGAGCTGAGCCAGGCAAAATCCGGTTCAAGTACGCGGTGGTGGCGCGTCCGGCTCACGGTGGGTGGCGGCGCGACCCAGGGCGCAGGACCTGGCCCAGGCGCGCGGTGGCAGCGTCTGCGGAGCGCGGTGGCAACAGAACAGGCTGGGCGACTTGGCCCGGGCTGGTCAAACTAGCAGCCTTTCGGTTTACCTTAGCCGGGATGACATGCTCGTCAAAGCTGTCTGCGCTGTCCCAGGGAGTGCGGTGTGGACGTGTTTGTGTAAGTGCCAGTTAGTTACTTTTCTTAAGAGTTAGTGAGAGTTTGCTTTTCTGGGACCCGGTCCAGGTGTGAAGCCATGACGTTGATCTTCATGACGTTAAATCACGAAGTTAATGATGTTCTTCATGACCACTAAGATGTTCACATCCTAATGAGGTTAAACCAGGAAGTTGATCGTTATCCACACAAACAGCTCAGACCAACCGCGTTGAGCTGTTTCTCCATCGTGTTTCCATGGAGGTGGTTAATTGTTTTGTGTTGTGCTGTGAGCTCTCTGAAGGGCACTGTCCAGTTAAATTACAGAATTCCCCTCCCTCTGAGTTTGTTGTATGTGTCCTCGAGCAGATGCAGTTGAGGCACCTGGCAGGAGCATCACAGAAGTCTGCAATGTCTCTCTCAGGCTCTGCTGGCGGTCATAACTTACAGCACTTAGTGGAAGCAGTGTCCACCAGGCAAAATTTGTATAGATTAGATCATTCCATTGTGCTGATATTCATTTCCTCGTTTCGGTATCGTGCCATGGTAATCTCAGAAAACATCCTTATATGTTAAACACACACACACACACACACACACACACACACACACACACACTGGAGAGAGGAGGAAGAGAAGGATAAGGAAATGAGTCAAATTTGAGCACTTGGGAGAAGCGGAGGAAGACCTGCCGATGTTCCTTGTACTATTTTTGCGTGTTTCTCTAGTCTGAGATTATTTCACATAAAAAGCTAAGCAGAACAAAAATGCTGCCGCGGAAGCCATCCACTGGGTACAAACGGCCAACCTGGAGGACTGAGCCCATTTCTCTCTGGTGTTGCTCTGGCACTGTTTTATAATCTGAGAGCTTCTCCTTCAGGGCCATGTTTTCGACCCAGTTTCCAATGAGGCATCCATCACTCTAGCACGATTTTTACGATGAAGTTTCTGTACAAAAACTGAGGGATGAAAAATTACAATTGCTGTCTCAGTCTACTTCTGAACATCTGGCTTTGAATCAGCTCTCAGCTTTGCAGAGATTGACTAAAATATGTCTAAAACCTGAGTGCCAAAATACACACCAGAACAGGGCCGGTTTAGAGAACATAAAATGGACATGATTAACTCTTCAATTCTCACTCGACTGTCATTTTCTTATCCTCTGTCTGCTTTTGGGAGAGAGCTGCCTTCCAAATTTTGAAAGGAAAACTACAACCTTGTCAGGATGAAATTCCAGAACATCCTGGTGGGATGTCAAAAACAGCAATGGTCCCTAAAGTCACTTACTTAGTTGTTCACTTCAACATATTGAGAATATTCGAGCTTTATTCATATGTTTGTTGTTTCTAACATTTGGCCCAGTTGAATTGGCTGAGGGGACATTTTTCTGAGAATCTAAAAACCACAGGGTTTTTTTTTTCTTTTTTAGTTTGAAATTCATAGCTTTGGACTTTGTAAGTCACAAAGTTTGGGTAAATTAGGAAGCAAGACAATGAATACAATTGCTGAATGGAATGTTTAGGCAATCCTGTGGTGACTGCTTTTTTCAAAAATGAAATGTGCCGTGATCTGTGTCATGCCTTGACTAATGCTTATAAAGAACTGTAGAAACCCAGCCTGTTGGCCTCTGGGTGTGGTCAGGGCAGCGGTTTGAGCTAGTGAAAGGGGCAGTGGATTTGGCGTTGACCAAATTCGGATGTGTCAAACAGCTCTGTCACTTACTAACTCTGTAACTTTGGGTAAAAACTTATAGCATGACAGCTATGTAAGGTTGGGCAAGCTGTCTACTGCAACATAAGTTCTTGGCCACGAATCTGGCTCATATGCTGCTCACCTGGCTCTGAGCCTACTGAAGAAAGGGGCACTACTTTTTAATGGGTCTTCTGAGAGGAGGGGTGTCTTGTGATCCATCCTCCCAGAGGGCGCCACTTTGCTGTTTGCATAGGGGACACTGTGGGGGACCAACCCCACAAGGGTCATGGGCTTTCCTGAAGGAGAGACGGATAGGAGAAAGATGAAAATATTATACTCGGACAGCTGCTTCCTGAATAGATGACGTTTAATATTAGCTAAGGGAAGGCTTTTATACCATTTGTAAAGGGGCAAGACAAAGAAAATTCCTTCACATACATATCCTCTAAAAGTTACCACCATCTAGTGGTCTTCGCAACAAACAAGCCAGGAACCCTATCAACATTCAGACAACGAGTCTTATTCATAAAGTCAAATAGTTTTAGTCCAAAGTCCCGAATTACAGTCCTTGAACTGTCTCCAGAAAGTTTCCAAGTGCAAAGTTCTTCATGTAGCAGTAGTTCTCCTTCTGGGGCTTCTATGACCTTCAGAGCTTTGTAATCACCTTTCTTGTCCAGGTGTCTTCGTTAATTTTCTCTTATCCTGCAGTGTTTATTTCTAAAGATAACTCAAAATAAGCTTTTAGTGATGTTTCCCAGGCCCCCAAGGTTGTTTTCTGTATTTAGTTAATTATCATAAAAGTATCTAATTACTATATTATGAATTCAGTGAAAACCCACTCTATAAGCATTTACTTAAAATTTTAACTATAGAATTAAGTAAAAACCTTAACAATTAATCTTTATCCTAAGTCTGTGAAAACAGTGTTATAAATCACCCACATAACTCCTAGATAAGTGTTAGAACTTATAATGAATTCATAATGAACTTACTATAAACTTGTGCTTCTAAAAAACCTTATGTCTAAACACTAAACTGCATAATCCTAAATCAAATAAGGAGTGAATATACTTATATCATTTTTTACTCAAGCAATATCTAATAACTTATAACCAAGTGAAAGAAAGTATTCTTGATGTGCTTCAGAGTTTAACCCTTGCATATGTAGAAAAGGTCAAACGGCATAGTGGGAAATGGAAAAATGAACCATGACATTTCCAGGTTAGCTGTGAGTACTTCATATAAACATGCTATTTTCTTCTTCCACGACTGCACAGAATTTCTTCAGCCGTACCAACTGCAAAGACGGAAGACAGAAGGGCCTCAGGTGCCCGGGCTTGCTTTGCGGCCAGGGATTCTCAGCGCACCTAGACTTTGTCAATCAGGCGGGCCTCCAAGGCTGGCTCTCAACAGGACACAGATGTACTGAGAGCAGCCCAAAGTCCCTTACATTTCAGGGTTCCAGTGCCCTCCCTTGTGGGGTGGAACTGAGCAACAGGAGATTCAGAGACTCAGCCTGGGAAGTGTTTATGACAATGGTATTTGAGATAGGGAAAAGCTGGAAACAAAGCCAATGAAAGGTAAGGGCTAAGTATACTATCATGTGTGAGAGGAAGAGGATCATGTAAAATCATGTTTTCAAAGAATATTTAATTTATAGGAAAATACTCACAATATAGCAGTCAGTAATATTAATACAAGAAGCAGAAACATAGCTGTGCAAAATTATATGTGATTATACATGACACCATCTGACAATAATTATCTCTAGGTTACAGGAATGTTTATATATACTGTATTCATTTTACAGTTTTTATATTTTCCAAAATTTTATACATGTATTATCCTTAAGAAAAAAAGTTGCAATACAAAAATTTAAATAAAAAAGATCATGTTCTTTGACTTAGGTTTTTGACTTCAAACTATTTATCCTGAAGAAGAAATCATAAATTGAGCCAGGTATTAATTAGAGGGGTACAAAAAATTGAAAACACAGGCAACTATCTAGAGAGAGAAATGGTTAAGAAACTTCAAAAGTTCCTGCAAATGTAACCATAAAGTGATACTCGTATTTCTGTTTTCTTTGTTGTCTTATTTTATGTTCAAGTTGCTTCTTGAGAATAGGTGTGCACTGACTTGTGGGCCAGAGAGGCCTCCTTGCCTGGTTCATGGTGTCAACTAACAGGCTGGTACTCTGGTTTTATTCGTAGGTATATTTTCTGAGAATGAAACATGACCATCTGAAAATATTAAAAGAAAAACAAAACAAAAACTGAAATAGACTCTCATACCTCAACTACGTAAATACAGAAATGCACAGATACAGAACTGGCATCTAGAGAAAAAAACTGGAAGAAAAAAAAATCCCAAAATGTCACCAAGGTTATCTCTGAGATTGACTTATGGACAACATTAATTTCATTGTTTATAGTATTTTCTGTATTTTCAAATTGTTGTATTATTAGCACATATTAATTACCAGGAGGGAAAAAGCGTGTTTCAAAAACAAAACACCACTTAGGTTTGTCTGACTTAGTGGTATCATTTCCTCTCCTTTTCACATTCTAATTCCTTCAAACATCTTACATTTTGTTCTTGGACAGTCTATCAATGAGCAGGTATTTGTAGGACTTTGTCTGCTCTGTTTAGTCTATAGGAGGGTGGCTTGTGAGGAGGTTGCCATTTTCTGCAGCTGCTGTGGACTTACCTGAAAGAACACGAGCCCCTGTCTCACTGGCAAGGAGTTGGGGGACTGTCCGGGAAGAAGTGTGGAGGGAGACTGTGGGCTTAAGGGCAGAAGACTAGTGAGACTTGCTCCCTGAGAAAATGACCTAGAGAGCAGGGACTGGTCCCTGGATGCAGGAAGTCAGATCTGACTCCATTCCTGCACCTGGGTTGGGGGACATTGATGGTGGCGCTATGGCACCCTCAGTGGCTCAGGTCTCTGTGTGTGAATACAGAGGAGAGGGAGGCTGCCAGCTTCAAGCAGACCATGGGGGCCTGAGCTAGGAGATCTGGGATTAGGAGACAGGATGGAGGAAAATGTGCACCCCAAATTGACAGCCCCTGCATTTCTTACCTAGGCTGCTGGGTAGGAGCTCAAGATATATTTAATTATATATATGTGTGTGTGTGTGTGTGTGTGTTTATATATATATATATACTTTTTTTTTAAATAGAGAACTGTGGCATTTTTATATCCTGGGTGTCATGGAAAAATTTATGCCTGACTTGATAAATAAAAACAATCTAATAAAATAAAATGATTTCTAAGCCATCATTAGTAACCATATTTCAAAGAAAAAAAAATCTCTGAAAATTCTGGTCCAAGGGCAAGGCTGAACCATTAAAAGCAGGATTGTGGGGTCTGCAGGCATGCCTTTTTTTTGCCAAACCAGAGTTTAGGTGTGGTGCAAAACTCTAGCTTCTCCCTGTGTAGACTGACCTTAGACCAAGGTCTACTTTTTCTACCAATTCTTCAGTGCAGGCTGGAGTTTTCAAGGGATCGGGGTTTTCTTCTGAAAATTCCATTACATGACCTTTCCAAATCCACCCTCATTTCCTTGTCCCTTGAGGGTCCAGGTCCCAAATGTGCATCTCCAAACTTGTCCTGTCCTCAGATCTTGGGACTTCTAAGGAAATCCACAGATCCTTAGCAAAACTTTTGCAGGGGTGGGAGAGAAGAGACAAATGCATTTCAACTCTGGGGACTTTAGAAAAGTAACCACAGTGCACCTGGTGTGTTCCATTCACAACGGGATCTGGGACATCACCCTGTAATCAAACACACTGGTAACTCTGCTATACATGTAGGAAAGTTCCCAGAGGGAGAAACCAGGATTGTCAAGAATCCGTGTTGGTTCAAGTCAGATTTTGCTGTCAAAAGAGTTATTTTTAAAAATTCTCTTTTCTTGGACATTGATAGATTCTTGAATTGTGAATAAGAAATCATGGTTCTGTATTTAATCTGCCTGCTTGAAGCCTCAGACGGGATGTCCAAGCAATTCTCAAAATTAATGAATCTAAAAATAAATCTCCTGAACTTAATCCCTGCCCCATGGTGCTCCCTGGTCTATTCGCTGGCAAGGTTGACAAGGCCAACACCCTTCCTGCCCTCATCGCTCATGCTGACTTCCCTGGTCGGTCTCATTGGTTCAACTTCCAGGCTGTTCCTGCCCCATCCCCACCACCACCCTATGGCTCATGCCACCATCCTTACTGGCTGGGCTATAGGAGCTTCCAGTGTAGAAGCTCCAGCACTGTGGTTCCACCCACCCCCAGTCCTCCTTGGACTGCAGTTGGAGGACTCTCTTCCAATCATGAGTTGACTCTCGTCACCACCAGGCTTTCCACCCTTCAGTACTTCCCAGCTTTGTAAGTCACACCCAATCCTAGGCCCCATGCCACCTTGCCCCCGCTACCTGCCCATCTGCTCCTGGTCACACCCTTTCTTTCCTGCAGCCATGTTGGTTTCTTTCTCTGTTCCACTTTCACATGGCACTTGCTGGTCCCTCCAAGTGGTTCCTCTGTATCCTTCCAGCCTCAGCTCCAAGGGCATCTCCTTTGAAAGCCTTTCCTCTCTGCCCTATCTAACTTCGTTGGACCCCACCTCTGCTTCTGTCTGCGATACAGCACTCGGTCCTGCCAGGACACCCGCCTCACCGTGTGTGCCCTGCTCATTTCTGCAGGGGTCTGTTGTCAGTGTCTCTCCACCACAGGGTCAATTTTACAAGGGACTTGGTCACTATGGCAGACTTGGCCAGGGCTTAGCTTGGAGTAGATTTGCAATCAAAAACAAGATTTAAAAAATGAATGGATGATCAAATGAATGAATGATGTGGAAATTAGAGGTAGTTCGTGTTAAGTATCTCACATGGTGCCTAGCATATAGCAAACATCATTAACTGGAAGTTAATGTTATAATATTATGCAACTAATATATTTCTGTCTAACTAGATTGCACTCTATTCATCTGTCTTTTCTTTTCCAACTTGTTTTAGCAGTGTGATTTTCTGGCTGCTAAAAAGATTTCATTTTCTTGATTGTACTTTTGTAAATATTATATCATATGCATCTAACTGTCTTTTCTTTTCCAACCTGTTTTAGCAGACAGTGTGGTTTTTGGGCTGCTAAAAAGACTTCATTTTCTTGATTATACTTTTGTAAATGTTGTGTCATATACACCTAACTGTCCTTCCTTTTCCAACCTGTTTCAGCAGACAGTGTGGGTTTCTGGCTACTAAACGGCCTTGGGCTTGTAGTCTGCACCATGGACTCTGATGAGTGAGGGCAGGGGTGAGGTCTCTGATCTGTGGTCACCCACTTTAAGATTCCAAATAAGGCGGACCCAGAAGGTACCGGTCTCACCATCTGCTTGCTTTCCAGTGCATAACTTCCATCAGAGTTCATGATCTATGAGTCTCGGGGCTGCCTTCAAGAACTCTAGGGACTTTTAAGTGGGTAATTAAATCTTGAGAGATTGGTCTTGGGCATTTCGTTCAGCTCAAAAAATATTATATTCATTGATATTCACCATACGGACCTAAGAGAAGGAATTCATTGCTTAACGATTAAACTTCACATATGTTATGGATTAAAGTCAATATATCCCATGACATATTTAGATAACACATTTCCCAATTCTTCTGTGACTCAAGCCCACGTTTCTTTTCTGAAATCAGATTAGTTATCATCTTGACTACTATATGTTAACTATTCATAGATGTTTAAAAATTTTATCCTGTAGCAAAGACCAAAATTGTCTTCTGTGCCTAAAATCATAACTGTTTCTTTGTTTTGCTTAAGGTTTAAGAGAGTGATTTCAGATGTTTAAAGTTTTATCTGAAAGAGAATTAAATGGATCAGTTATGCTTATATAAACAACAACAGCAACAAAAACCCTTGCATTGGCTTAAATGAGGAAAAGAATGTTATCATGTGTGGTGATTTAAAACACATCAAAAAGTCCTGTCCTCTCATGTAAAGGACACAGGCATTTTAAAAATGAAGAAGACACGAAAGATACGTTGTGCATGCCATCTGATGACATGTTTGACAGAATGTAAAACCCCTGAGATTATTTGGATTTGATATTCTTGGAGGCTGTTCACCAGGATTTCTGCTTTTGTGGTTGCTTTAGGATAAAGTAAACTATGAGCATTCACCTCATGCTTTCACAAAAGTCATATCTGACCATCTGGCTCTCTGTCAATGTGCTCCTCAAAATTTATTCTCAGAATTTAAAAACACACACACACACAGTAGATTTATTAATGCACTTGAGACTGGGGGGAGGTTGGATGGAGCTCACTGTGTTTAGTTCAGAAATCACTGAGAAACATACTTTTAATCACAATTATATAGCAAAAGCAACAGTAAATACTTCAACTAACTTAAAGGTTCTGAACAAGGTAGCCCCTTCAACTTATTAAATGAATCCCAACGATTTGGAACTTAAGATAACAACTATTATTTGACTGGGCTAGAGTCTCTTGCATTTTTGGTTTTAAAAATGGTTTAATAAGAAAATGGTTAGTGTAATGAGGTTTCAAGTAACTTTCAAACATTCTTAATACATTTTTGCATTCTGTTCATCATCATCATCATCACACCATAACGTCTGGAATACCAGGGCCAGCATTCTTATAGAAGATAAAACCAAAGTGTAAAAAGGTTGATTAACTTTTATAGGATCACACAGCTAGAAAGAGGCAGGATTTTTACTCCACCGCTTTTATTTCCATCTAGTCTTTAAAAAAATATGATAGCCATTAGCTGGCATTACCATAAGCAAATTTTAGGAACTGGACCACATTTTAACATCTGTAATATCAACTGTTCATCAGTTCAAAAGGATTTTCCAACAAACACACCCAAACAAATGAGAATTAATATAATCAATATTTCCACTGTCAGTATAGGCTTACATTTTCTCGTTATACTTTAATTCATATTATATCATATACATCTAACTATATTTTGTGATTCAACCTGTTTTAGCAGAAAAGTGTGGTTTTCTAGATGCTAGAAATACTACCAAGACACAGATCAACCCTTTCATAATAATGAAAATTTAGATAACTACAAAGTCCAACATGCCAGAAATTTTGTCCTTTGATTTAATGGTCAAGGCAGCAAAACATGCTAATATGTCATCTTTGAATTCCCAGGAGGGGTGATTGTCATTATTTAAAGAAATGACTACTGGTGCATTGTGTTGAATGTTGGACTTTCTTAAACTCACAGCACTTCTTTTCCTCTAAGAAATGCTTAAATACTGTGAGTAGATCTCAAAAGTGCTTAAACACTCAGGTCCGCTTTCAGAGGTGCTTAAATACTGTGGACAGATCTCATAAGTGCTTAAACCTGTGGTCAGCTCTCAGCAGTGCTTAAATACCATGGGTCGATCTCAGAAGTGCTTAAAAACTGTGGTCAGATCTCAGGAGTGCTTAAACACTGTGGTCAGATCCCAGAAGTGCTTAAATACTGTGGGCAGATCTCAGAAATGCTTAAATACTGTGGGCAGATCTCACAAGTGCTTAAAAACTGTGTGCAGATTTCAGAAATACTTAAGTACTACAGTGAGTTGATCTTGGAAGTGCTGCCACTCAGGTTTGTCTTCTATCTGAACTCCACATGGTTGGTCAGTAAGTTCCTTTTGATGAGAGCCATGTGGAACATCTCTGTGCCCACCTGGGTTGGTTAATTTTACATGTTGACCTTAGTGGGCTAATGGCTCTGCAGACAGGCGATGAGACAGTATTTCTGGGTGTGTCTGTGAGGTGTTTCTGGAAGAGGTTACATTTTATTTTATTTATTTATTTATTTATTTTTGAGTTGGAGTCTCACTCTGTCGCCCAGACTGGAGTGCAGTGGCCGCTCCCGGCCACCGCAGCCTCGACCTGCTGGGCTCCGGCGATCCTTCCGCTTCAGCCTTCCGAGTAGCCGGAATTACAGGCCTGCGCTACCACGCCCGGCTGATTTTTTGATTTATTGTAGAGATGAGGTCTCGCTGCCCAGGCGGGTCTCGACACCTCAGCCTCCCAAAGGCGTGGGATTACAGGCTGAGCCACTGAGCCTGGCAGAGGTTACATTTTAATCAGTAAACTGATTAAAGAATGTCTGCCCTCAGCATTGTGGGTGGGCATCATTTAATCCATTCAGCACATGAATAGAAGAAAAAGGTCAATGAAAGATTTCCCCTCCCTCTCTCCATCTCCCTGCCCTTCCCTACCACCTTCCCCATCTCCCTCCACATCTCCCTCCCCATTTCCCTCCCCTTTTCCTCTTCCTCTTCACTGTCTGTTTGAGCTAGGATAGTCATCCATCTTCCCCTCATTCTGCAGACTCCCTGGTTCTCAGGCCTTCAGACTTGGACTGAATTATACCATTGGCTTTCCAGTTCTCCAGTTTGTAGACAGCATGTCATAGGACTTCTCAGCCTCTATAAGCCTGTAAATCAATTCCTGTAATAAATCCCCTATTATGCATCTCTGTATATCCTATGGGTTCTGTTTTTCTGGAGAAACCTGACTAATACACTGCTCTACAGTGTTTTAAATAAAATTGTGCTGTGATGTACAGCATTTAATAACATTGTTGCAGTATTTAAACCACTAGAATTCAGTCGTGAGTTTTAGTTGCAGAGATCTTGAAACTTAACAGAGTGGATCAAAACTTCCTCCTGACTAACAGAGATTTAAAGGTCACAGTTATCGTGAGATTCACCCTTATCTGCCAGCTGCAGTAGGTGGGACCATGTCCACTTGTTTCCATCACTCCATGGCAACTTACTAGGTGTCCAGCTTCTTGATGCCACTCCTGACTCGTAGAAATAGGTCCTGATGAGGCCAACCACAAATAGTCTCCAAACACTTGCTTCCTTGGCTTAGACAGTTCTGCTTGGTATCCTACAGTTGGTTGTTGGACCTGGCCCCAACATATCTCAAAGATAGACAATGCGGGGAGGGAACATAGCAGGGCATTTTGATCTCTTTATTTTCTTCCCAGAGACTCTGTATGTACACAGTTTACTGAAGTGAAGGCAACATCAGAAAGTAAAGGTGACACACCAGATATCTGCAAGTCCCCAGCACGTCAGAAACTAGTTCCACAGGAACACATGCCCATGTCTCATGCACATGTCACATGACATATGCACACTCCTGCAGCACGTACCTGCTCATAGCTCAGGCAATGACACAAAGATGATCATATCATCAGATATCCCAAGTGTCTCCAAGCTGAAACACATTCCTCTTCCACCAAAGGCGTATCTTGCATGGTTTTCCATTATTTATTTTTTTCCTAAATGTCCATTTTGATCCCAAGTGTCATGCAAAATCATGAAAAAACATTTTCAGACCAGACTTCAAAATGGCAGAAGAGACAAAATGGATTTTATACAGAACACCCCACTCCATGAGAGTAGGACTGAATACAAATGTGGGTGTAGATCAACTTAGTCCTGTTGAATGTGGGAAGCAAAAAAAATCTGAAATCTGTACCCAGTGAGTTCAGCTATAGTGAATCATAAAAAGTGTCAGAAATTAGATTAAATAATTTTATAACCATGGCATGTCCTCATTGTCATGGGGAAGACTTTAAGAAGGACATACATCAAAACTGGTCCTTGGCTCATGTATTCAAGCCATGTAAACTCTCCTTTTTATTGTCTACAGCTGGGGACCACAAGGGGCTGTTTTATAAAGTAGAAAGATGGTATCAGGTCTCTATCACCCATTCAGCAAATTTGTAGATTCCATGGTGCCAGGACACAGGGGCAAGCTTCTGACCTCATGTGCCTTGTCTAGAAAAGAGAATGAATATCAGGACAACATGAATTTCAAGTTACTTAGCAGCTTTTGGTGTCTTTAACCTGTGGTAGCAGGAACAGGAGTTTTTTTAAATTTTTAAATTTATTTTTAATTATTTTCCTCTGCAGCTGCTCAGAGTATTTCCTTGAGTGACAGATAATTTATTTAAGCCATTGATTTAGTGCTTTTCTGTGGTGTTGCCATAGCACCCAGGGACTGGAACCTCCTGCCACAGGCATGTCCAACCCATGGCCCGTGGGCCACTTACAGCCCAAGTCAGCTAGTCCTGCGGCCCCACAAAATCTCGTCTGAGAGATGTCAAACAAGAGCATAGAATATGTGTACAACAATGTTAACATATCTGGAAAAATAGTTTCAAAAATAGCATTAGATATGATGTGTGTCTTACAAATGGCGAATCAAACATCTCTCATTTTTATCCAGTTCATAATCTTTTAACATCATATGTTTCTTAGTTTTTATTTACTTCGTGGCCACATGCAGAGTTCCATTTTTGAAGTTCACCATCATGTCTTATGCATGACATTACTTTTAGGCAGCGCATACATGTGCAAGCAGTTGTCTTCCATGATGAAGTACACAGAGAGCAACTTTTGAAACAAACATTTCTGATGAGCATCTTGAGAACTCACTAAGAGTTATCCATCACTAAGAAACGTGTCCATTGAACCAGACAAGAAAAGATTCATTTTACAAAACAAGGTCAAATTTCCCACTAGTTTTATATTTTCTAAACTTTATAGTAAAATATTAAAGAATAAGTCTCATTACATATATACACTAGCTATATTATACAATTTGTGTGCAGCCCAAGATAATTCCTCTTCACTCAAGCAGCCCAGTAAAGCCAGATGTTTGGACACTCCTGTCCATTCAGTTCTAGTAACGAGCACATGCCTGGGTTCGCAGGTGGCGGGGAGAACATGGGTGCAGATCTGCCAAGTCCTGCTGAATGTGGGAAGTCAAGGACTCTGAAATCTGAACCGGGCAGTGTCAGTCCATGCTTCCCTTGGCAATCAGGGATTGGGCTTTTTCCAACACTGCAAAGAGAGATGAGACTCTGGTAAGGTTCACCGACAGCGATGATGGCTCAGTTCTTGGCTTTACACCACGAGAAGGGACAGCGCACCATCTAGGTCAGCCTGGTGGGGTCTAAATGGGCATAGGCACCGGTGGAGAGAGCAAACCTTGTCCAGGTGAAAACAAAGAGATACTTTGCAGGGAGCTCTGAATTACAAGTGTGCCATTGACAAGCTCGCACAGACTACCAAGAGGGGGATTGCTGCTTCTTACTGGTTTGATACTTTGTAAGTGTAACCTTGTTGGGATTGGAACCCAGACTCAAATTTCAGCAAGGGTATCACAGAATCCTTTACATATGTCCTTAGAAACACTCATGTGTTTGTAGGTGACAGGAACAAGGAGGTTAACCTGAAAGTGTAAGTGATTCTCTCATTTTTTTTTCCAGAGAGCAGGGAACATTTTCCATATCTAGGAAGCTTTGAGATTATGCAGAACTCCTTTCCTAGGAGGTCACACTGTTGTTTTTTGTTCAGAATAACACTGACATGTGTTTGGATCTCAGTTGTCTGCTGGTGACAAGAAGTTCACAAACCTTTAAGGATAAAGAGGGAAGGAACACAGGACAAATCCAGGAATGCAGAGGACCCTCCGACTTGCTGGGATCACCGGTCAGCCATTGTTTGTCTTCTCCTGTTTTTCCTACTTACAAAGCATGGACAAACATTGTTGTAAAGTGTTATTTGTGGTTGTAAAAATAATATAACATGAGTTGTCTTTGCACAAAGGTGATCTTCTATTCACCATTCATAAGGTATGCGTCATACCTGATGTTATTTTTGAAAATATTTTTCTAGATATGTTAACATTTTTTCACACATATTCTGTGCTTCTGTTGGACATGTTTTAAAAACAATAAATAACACACAACGACAAGGTGAAGGGATCAGGCTTGGAGAACATCATTCTGTCCCTGAGATAGAACAGTCATTACAAATTTACATAAAAATTCAAACTCGGCCTTAGGGTAACGATCTCTGTCCTCAAACCAAGCCAACCAGTCAGTGCTGGTCATGGTTACTGCATGGGACCACCACTATCATCAATTAAGAGGAGCAGCAATGTTGCCCTACACCAATTTTCACTTATTGGTGGAAGCAGCAGGTGGGAAGCTTGGGAGCTATGACATTTGTTCGTCCTGACCTGTCATTTTTGGAAAGGTTGTGCATTGACTGAAGTTGAGTCCTCATAGCAAATATGGCCCATATTCTCTCTCCATCCTTTTCACACTAATCAATGCTGTATGTGCCCATGGCCTCACTGACAGCCCCTGTGACAACCTGCCTCAGATTTTCTCTGACCAGAAGTGGATGATTTGCTCTTTGGGGGCAAGTCTGAAGCATCAAGGCCTCAGGGTGTCAATGTCTTCGGAAGCAGATTTTAAGCAGTGACAGGATGACATGTATACGTATCCCAACTTCCTTGCCCCCTGGGGGGGGGCAATCTGAGATGTTTTCTACAGTTTCCCAGAGGTGCTCAACAAGATCAAGCCCTAGTTGCCCACAGTAGAATTCTCTATGGGCTTCCTCTCCACCCTGCCTTGCTTCCCTCTCCCTCTCAGTGCCTCCTGGGATCAGATCTTTTATTTTATTTTTTTATTTTATTTTAAAGATGAGAGTGCAATTTAGGATATAGTACATAAGCGGTCATCATACAGGTGAAGTTTGAGCCTCCCACTGGTCCTCATTCACCTGGTTTAAGATCAGGTACTCTTACTAATGTTATGTGTCCCCTGTCCCTCCCCTGGCGGTGTCCTGCTACAGCCAATCCCTTTCTTATAGTATTATGTTAAATGTTCAAGGTCCATTTATGAGTGAGAACATGTGGTATTCAGTTATTTGTTTCTGTGATAGATCACTGAGTGTGATAGACTCTAAATCCATCCAAGTTGCTGTTTGTTCTTCTTTATGGCTGTGCAATATTCCATTGTGTATCTGTACCACATTTTTTCTGCAGTCCATTTTTGATAGGCAGCACGGTTGTTTCCATGTTTTTACTATTGTGAATAGTGCCACAATAAACATGCGTGCACAGGTATCTTTTTTGTAGAGTGATTGTCCCTCCGACTATATTCCCAGAAGTGGGATTGCTGGATTGTATTTCTAGATCTTTTAGAAATCATCACTCCATTTTCCACAGAGGATGTACCAGTTTACATAGAATAGAAGCATAGAAGCTCTGGGATTAGCTCTTAATAAACTACTTGTAGCTAGGCTCGGTGGCTCAGCCTGTAATCCCACGCCTTGGGAGGCTTAGGTGAGTGGATTGCCTGAGCCCGTGGGTTTGAGACCCGCCTGGGCAACTTGGTGAGACCTCATCTCTACAATAAATCAAAAACTTAGCCATGCGTGGTAGCATGCACCTGTAATTCCAGCTACTTGGAAGGCTGAGCCGGAAGGATTGCCGGAGCCCAGCAGGTCGAGGCTGTGTTGACAGGGAGTGCCACTGCACTCCAGTCTGGGCGACAGAGTGAGACTCCAACTCAAAAAAATAAAATAAAATAAAATAAAATAAAAATAAACTATTTGTCACAGCGTCTGTTGCCGGGGAGTCCCCATTGGCAGAACTCAATTCCTCTCTCTTCCTATTGTTTCTCTTCTTTTCCCCACTAGCAGAAATTTCTTCTGTTTTTCTGATCAGTCTCAGTAAATTCAGATTCCACTCAGCAAAGTTAATCCTCAAATTAACCAAACTTCAGGTGATTGTAATGGAGTATAATTTTAAAGAGATTCACCATCTAGTACCAAGAAGCCAAGCAATCTGGTATAGCGCAGTGGTGTTCCTCCCACATGTCCCAGCTCTGGGCCAAAGGCTGAGATGGCTATTGAGAAAGATACTTTTTCATCCTGCCATGGTTTTGTTTTGTTTTGTTTTATGAGTCGGAGTCTCACTCCATCGCCCAGACTGGAGCACAGTGGCACACTCACAGTCACCCCAGTGTGGAACTACAGTCGCGTGCTACTGCACCAGGTTAATTTCTTATTTATTGTAGAGACAAATTCTTGCCAATTTGCCCAGGCTTGTCTCAAATCCACGGGCTCAGGCAGTCCACTCGTCTCAATCTCCCAAAGTGCTGGGATTACAGGCTGAGTCACCAAGCCCAGTCATGGTTTTTATGGGATTATCTTGGACACAATGTTTCATGCTCTTCACGCCTTTATCTCCAGTTGTTCCCTTCAAGTCAACTGTGAATCCACTCTTTCTAGAAATGATATTTCACTACAATTTGAAAAATCACACAATAAATGACAAGGCTTCCTGAGCTCTTGGGCTCTCCCCACAGAGGTTCCACCTCTAAATGGGCTTGGGAATGACTTGCATATTTCTTCCAGTTATAGTTAATCATGACCAAAAGCATACTTGTAGATAGATGGGAGGTGCTCTATTCTTTTGAAACTTTTGTCCTGTATCCCAGTCGCACCAACAAGCACAAAGATTTATAATCAATTTAGCCTCTATATCCAGTTTCTGGCTTTGTTTATGCTGCTCAGACTCCATCAAAATGATGTCCCAATTAAATTCGAAAAATGGGCATTTGCATTTACTCATGACTTCATTCCTCTATGGGTGTATAATGAATGTGCTTCACACACACACACACACACACACACACACACACACACACACGTGTATTATTGTTTGGGGGGTTTGGTTTTTCCTATAGTGAGTCTGTATTTCTTTTTTTTCAATAATCATTTTTGGAACTTAATATTGAAAATCTACTTATTCTTTGTATTCTAAAAACATACCCTCATAGAATACCACAGTGGTCTTAAACAAATCTCTAGCTTGAAACTCATCCTTGATAACGTCAGCTCCGACTCTGAAGGGAGAAACTAGAGGGCCATATGCTGAGGAAATACATGATGAACCTGACCTTCTCTGTGTTGCCCCTCATATGTGCAAGAGCTGTAAGTTTCTGCTCAAGTGAGTCTGTATCCCAGGTCTTTCAACAAATAAGGAACAGAGGCCGTTAAAATGTGGAAAATTAAGAAAATGCAGAACACATCATTAACTCATAGACTCAGGAAGCTGTGGCGATCTTGACTTCTCCTCACATAAGGCCCACTGTAGATGAAATATATATTTTAATTATTTCCAGTTTAGATATTCCCAGTGTGCAATACACAGCCTCAACTGCTTGCCATAGAATAAAAGAGAATAGGGCAGTAAGAAAGCAAGAAAAAAATTGCAGTTAATGCAAAACAGTTGTAAGTCATCGTCACATTGCCCTGAGCAAAACTCTTCCTTTTATTTTGGAGAAAAAGCAATTGATTTCCCCATATGAGTAGCCTCTGTTTTAAGATGCTGTTTACTCATGAGCTCTGACAGGTTTACCCCAAGCAGCTTTGCAAACCAGCTGCTCCCCTCACAATCTCTGTGGTTAGAATTCTTTTAAGTTGCAGGGATAACTTAAACTCTGCAAGGCTCCCTGGGATGTGAGGCAGGCCGCAGGAACTGTTGACATGTTTTATTTTTTGCATAGCATTTTCAATTACAGAAAACGGCATCACCATGAACTTTCACTCAGTGGCCCCTGGCTTGACATCCGTCAGGCATCATAAAGCACGCAAAGTCACTTCAACTCAGCCTCTTCCACAAAACTTTGCGCACTGATTGGCCCATAATATCTTTCTGTCATTCCTGACTCCATGAAAGCCAAGCCAGAGTTCTTTAAGGGCACTGCATGCGGGGTCTTTCCAGTTCAACCCTGGGAGTGCTCACCCTGAGTAGGGAATCTGGAAATCCCATGTAGTATGCAAACCAGCTCACAGACCTTTTGGGGGCTGGTCCAGCCACTTCGACTCCTGACCCTGAAAAGAACAAGAAGTCTCATTTCTTCAAAGTTCTTGTAACTTGTTATTGCTTTTCAAGTTTGATAACTCTCTATTCTAAACTTTTATCACAAATGGTGTCTGCTGAAGAGTTTTGACATCTGATTTAGGCAGTGGCATTCCTGGGGCAAGATGAAAATTATTCTTGTGCAAAACAGGTTTAGTATTTTGAAGAAGCTGGGAAGGTTCTTCTTGTTTTATAAAAGTGTTTACAAGCCCTACTTTGTCCTGGAGCCAAAATATGATTGTTAAATAAATAATCATATACTGGTGTTATACCTAAATATGAATGAAGTGAAAAAAAAATTCTAGAAAATTAAACTGCTAGAGGACAGGAGAAATAAAAGGTCATTAGGCACAATCTTCTGAGAGAGCAACGGTGATTAGAATAACTCAAGGTTGAGAATGGTCCCTCCCTTCAGGAGTCCTGCTTGTTGCTTGCATGAATCCACACCATTTTCCAGACGCCCAGGGTTTGCATTGTCTTTTGCAGACTTGAGAACTCATCCTCCTAAACCCAGAACAGAGAGCACTGTGCATATCCTGCCCAGGTTCCTCCAGGGAGAGGAGGCCCCTCCACAGCTGCTATACAGTGGAAGCCCCACCCAAGGCATGCCCACCCCATGGCCCTGAGCCCCTCTGCCCACGCACCCTTCTTCCAGGAGCTACATCCTAGGAATGCTCATGTCTGTGATCTACTCTTCCTTATTATCACAAATTGTCCACAAGGTGCCAGGTGAGAGGGCATTTGTTAAGTGAATAAAGGTAAAGTAACAGCAGAAATGTATATATACATACATACATATCTATTTACATACTATTTTTATTATGTGCAAATTTTCAAATTGGCTCCAAGGAGAGACACCTTCAGCATGCAGCTCTTAACTTACCTTGAGTTGCAGCTCACAGTTTTCATTTTTATGTGTGATAGACCAAATTTTTCAGAAAAAAATATGACTTCCAAAATAATCATTTTAGTATCAAAGTTATTTTTGAAAAACCTGTATCCTGAAAACCTATCATAATACTACAAAAAAGGGATTGGCAGTTGCAGGACACTGGCAGGGGGTGGGGCACATAACATCCATTAGAGTGCCTGATCCTAATCCAGGCAAATTGAAGTCCAATGGGAGGCCCCAAACTTTGCCTGCACCTAATCCACTTATGTAATCCAATCCTGACTTGTAACCCACACCTTTTTTTTTCTTGGAGTCTCACTCTGTTGCCCAGGCTGGAGTGCAGTGGCACACTCACAGACACCCCAGCATTGACCTGCTAGGTTCCCACGATCCTTCCGCCTCAGCCTTCCAAGTAGCAGGAACTACAGGCACACACTACCATGCCTGGCTAACTTTTGATTTATTGTAGAAACAAGGTCTCGCCAAGTTGCCTGAGCTGGTCTCGAACCTGTGGGCTCAGGCAATCCACTCACCTTGGCCTCCCAAAACGCTGGGTTACAGGCTGAACCACAGAACCTGGTCCCCATAACTTTAAAAAAATAAAAATTATTAAAAAAATAATAATTTGGGTCTTTCTTATCAAATTTCAGCCTCCATCTGATTGCTGCTTACATCTTTCTGCTCAGTTTATGGCCACTCTTTTGAAAAAATAAGTCTATTGGAATTTGTGTGTGTGGTTGAAAGTTATTAATACTTCCCAAATAACTTACTCCAGCATTTGATGTGTAAGATGTCCTGGAATAATTAGGAAACCCCCCCCCCCCCCCCACACACACACACACTCATGGAAACTAATGCTCAAGTTTGAGGAGGAGGAAATGGAAGGAGAAGAGGGAGAAAGTGAAGAAGGAGGAGGAAGGGAGAGAAGAAGAAGAAGAGGAAGAAGGTAAAGATGAAAAGAGGAAGAAGAAGGAGGAGGAGATGGAGAAGAGGAAAAAGGAAAAGAGGAAGGAAGAGAAAGGAAAGGAAAGACTTAGAAGCCTTCTCAGACCCCACACATGACTAGCACTAACAGCCAACATGTGTCAAGCCCTTATCACCCAGACATTGCTGCAAGTACTATCCATGCATTTTCACGTACAATCCTCACTCTCATTCTCTGAAGCAGGGTCTACCTTGTCCCATTATTACTCATGAGACAATCAAGTCAAAGGAAGAGATCCGCTTAAGCTCACCCGGCTGACATACGACAGCATCAAGGTTTGAACTTGGGTTGTGGGCTCTGGAGCCCATGCAACCCGCCCCCCTACCCCCACGCTTTTGAAAGAGGCTCCCGCTCAGGCTGTCTCCACTCCTAGTCACCCATCTTCAGATCCAAACTGTCCCATGATGTCCTTATTCCAATGAAATAGCCCTTTGGGGTCAGTGATGACCTCCTCATCACAGAGGTTATTGCTCAGGCCTCCTTGAAATTTACCTGTTGGCCACATCTCATACTGTTGACCCTGTGTCTGGCTTCCCTTACCTCTGTGTCACAATTCCTTCCTATTTTCCCCCTCCTTCTCTGTTGGCTCTTTCTCTGCCTCCTGGCCTGGTAAATTCTTCTTAAACCAACCATTTAAAGTTGACATTTCTCAAGCTGCAGTCCCAGGAACTCCTTCATATTTGCCTCTTACTCAATGGTCTCACCTTAGAATCTAAGACTCAGATCACCTCATCTTTATCCCCAGCTTCAGTGATTACCTACATGCAAATGACATGTACATGCATAGCTCCAACTCAGAATTCACACCTGCATTCTGAGTTCCCAGTGCCCACCTGAGGGCTCCACTTGGATGTTGTGAAGATGCTTCAAATTCACTCATCAAATTATTTGTTTCTGAATTGCCAGAATCTGCAACAACAACAAAATAATTGAAAGTAGAGACTTGAAGAGATATTTCTACACCCATATTAATAGGAGCATTTTTCAAAATAGTCAAAAGGTGGGAGCAACCCAAGTGTTCGTTGACAGAGGAACGGATAAACAAAATGTGGTATATACAGACAACAGAATATTTCCTAGTCTTAAGAAGGAAAGAAATTCTGACACATGCTATAACACAATGTTTTGATATATTTCTACACTGTGAAATGACTGCCATAATCAAGTTAATTAACATAGACATTTCTCACAGGGTTGCCATGTGTGTGTGTATGTGTGTGTGTGTGTGTGTGTGTGTGTGTGTGTGTGTGTGTGTGTGTGTGTGTGTTGAGAAGACTTGGGATCTACTCTTAGTAAACTTCAAATGCACAATACTTCATCAACTAGAGTCTCCATGCCACACATCGGGTCTCCAGAGCTCATTTATCTTATAGTACCTCCCCTTTTCTTTCACCCCCAGTCCCTGATAACCACCATCTCATTCTTGATTACTCCAGTTCAATTTGCTTTTTAAGATTTCACATATAAGAGAAACTATGCATTGTTTGTCTTTGTCTTTCTGTGTCTAGCTTATTTCACTTAGAATAATGTCCTCAATTTTCATCCATATTGTTGTAAATGGCAGAATTTTCTTATTTTTTAAGGCTGAATATTTCTCTCTCTCTCTCTCTCTCTCTCTCTCTCTCTCTCTGTGTGTGTGTGTGTGTGTGTGTGTGTGTATCACATATTCTTAATTCATTCATTTCTCATTTCTCCATGGAAACTTAGATTGTTTATGTATTATTTCCTTTGGTGATACTCCCAGAATTAGAATTTCTAGAACATATGGCAATTCCATTTTTAATTTTTTGAGGAATTTCTATAATAGCTATACCAATGTACATGCTCATTAACAGTGTAAAAGTGTTCTCACTTTTCCATATCCTCGCTGATACCTCTTATCTTTTGATTTGTTGCGAATGGCCATTCTAACAGGTATGATGTGATGTTTATTTGTGATTTTGATTTGCATTTCCCTTATTAGTGATGTTGAGTGTCTTTTCTTATACCTAGTGACCATGTGTATGTCTTTTTTGAAGAAACATCTATTCAGGACTTTTGACCATTATTAAAATAGTTTTGTGCTTTGATTTGTTTGTTTTGTTTTGTTTCGCAATTAAGTTGCGTGAATGCCTAACATATTTTGGATATTAACCCCTTATCAGATGGTTAACAATTACATTTTGCATTCTGTAGTTTGCTTTTTTATTAACTATTTTCTTTGCTGTACAGAATTCTGTGAGTTTGATGTAGTCTCACTTGTTTATTTTTGCTTTTGTTGTCTGTGCTTTTGGTGTCAATCCAACAACATCTTTCCCCTATGTTTTCTTCTAGGAGTTTTACAGTTTCAGATCTTATGTTTAAATCTTTAACCCATTTTAAATTGATTTTTTTTTTGTATGGTGTAAGAGAAGGGTTAAATTTCATTTCTTTAAATGTGATAATTCAGTTTTCCCAACACTATTTATCAAAGAGTCTATCCTTTCCCTATGGTGTATTCTTGACAACATTGTTAAGAATTAAGCAACCTTATGTGTATAGATTTATTTTTGGACTCTCTAGTCTGTTCCATTGGTCTATATCTGTTTCTACACCAGTACTATGATGTTTTGGTTACTATTGCTTTGCAATATATTTTTAAATTAGGAAATGCAATGCCTCCAGCTTTGTTTTTTTGGTCAAGATTGTTTTAGGCATTTGGAGTCTTTGTGGTTCTATACAAATTTTAAGAATTTTTTTCTATTTATGTGAGAATGCCATTGGAATTTTGATAGAAATAGCATTGGATGTGTAAGTTGCTTTGGATAGTATAGTAACTTTAACAATATTAGTTCTTACAGTTTATGAACACATGATACTGTTCTATTTTTTTGTGTCTTCCACAATTTATTTTATTGATTTTATATAATTACTAGTATACAGATCTTTAACTTCCTTGGCTAAATTTTTTTTTTGTATTTTATACTTATGTTATTATACATGAGATTGTTTTCTTGATTTGTTTTTTTAAATAGTTTATTATTAGTGCAGAGCAAGCAAACTAATTTTTATATGTTGATATTGTATCCTGAGACTATATTGAATGTGTTTCTTTCCTCTAACTTTTTTTGTGTGGAGATATTAGGGTTTTCTATACATAAGATTATGTCATCTATAAATACAGACAATTTAACTTCTTTTCCCATTTGTCTGACTCTTTTCTTTTCCTTGCCTATTTGTCTCACCTGGGACTTCCAATACTATGCTAAATAGAAGTGGCAACAGTAGACATTCTTGTCTTATTCTTTATCTTAGAGAAAAAGTTGAAGCTTCTCACTTTTGAGTGTATTAGCTGTGGACTTGCCATAATGGCCTTTATTGTGTTGAGATACATTTTTTCTACACCTAATTTGTTGAAAGTTTTTACCATCAAAGAATGTTGAATTTTGCCAGATATTTTTTCGGTATTATTGAGATGATTATGTGATTTTTGTCTTTTATTCTGTCTTGTATCACATTTCACATTTATTGTTTTGTATATATTAGCTCAACCTTATGTCTCTGGGATGAATTCTACTTAATCATGATATTTGACCTTTTAAATGTGCTAGTGAATTTGGTCTGCAGTATTTTATTGAGGATTTTTTCATCACGTTCATCAAGAATGTTGGTCCACAATTTTTTTTTATTGTGGTATTCTTGTTTGACTTTGTTATCAATGTAATGCTGGCCTAGGAAAATGAGTTTAGAAACATTCTCTCATGTTCAATATTTTGGTAAGAGTTTGAAAATAATTGATGTTAGTTCTTTTAAAAAAATGTTTGGTAGAATTCACCCATGAGGCATCAGGTCTGGTCTATTTGTTGAAAGATTTATGATTATTAATTAAGTCTTCTTACTCATTTTTGGTTGTATGTTTCCAGGAATTTATGTGTGTTTTCTTGGTTATCCAATTTGCTGGTGTGTAATTGTTCATATTTGTCTTTTATAATGCTTTATATTTCTCTGGCATCAGCTGTATTGTCTCCTCTTTCATTTCTGATTTCATTTGAGTCACCTGTTTTTTTATGTCTAGCTAATTTACCAATTTTGTTTATCTTTCTTAGAAACCAGCTCTTTCCTGCTGTTTCATTGATCTTTTCTATTGGTTTTCTAGTCTCTATTGATTTTTTGCTCTGACCTTTTCATTTTCCTCCTTATATGTACTAACTTTGGGCTTAGATTGTTCTTCTTTGTCTAGTTCCTTGAGGTGAAATGTTAGGTTGCTTATTTGAGATCTTTCTTCTTTTTAAATTTAGGAGTCTATTGTTACACACATCCCTCTTAGAACTGATTTTGGTACATTTCATAAGTTTTGGTATGTTGTATTTCCATTTCACTTGTCTCAAGATATTTTCAAATTTCTGCTTTTTTTCTTCTTAGATTCCTTAATTGCTCAGGAACAGGTTTAATTTCCATATATTTGTGAATTTTTCATTCTCCTCCTGTTATTGATTTTTAGTTTCATCCCATTGTGGTCAGCAAAGATAATTAATATTATTTCATTCTTTTAAATTTTGTTAAGGTTTTTTTTGTAACCCAACAAATCACGCATCCTGGAAAATGTTTCATGCACATTTGAAAAGAATGTGTATGCTGCTGCTGCTAAATGAAATGTTCTGCATATGTCAGGTACATTTTGCCTAAATTATGGTTAAAGTTTAACATTTTTCTTACTGTTTTTATATATGTGTAATCTTTCTATTGCTAAAAGTGGACAATTGAAATCTTCTGTTATTTTTATAGTTGATCTCTCGCTCTCTATTCCCCCCATCTCCCTTCAGATCTATTACTATTTGCTTTATATATTTAGGTGCTTTGATGTTGAATGCGTATATATCCATTGTTGTGTCATCTTGATGAATTGACCTTTTTACATTATATAATGATCTTCTTTGTCTTGTTTTGCAGTTTTTACTTTGAAGTGTATTTTGTTTGATATAAGTACAGCTACCTCTGCTCTCTTTGGGTTTCCATTTGCCCAGAAGACCTTTGGTCAGACCTTAGTTTTCAGTCTGTGTGTCATTAAAGGTAAAGTCAGTCTCTTGCAGGCAGAATATAATTGAGTCTTGTTTTTGTTTATCACTCTGGCCACTCAATGACTTTTGATTGGAGAATTTAGTCTATTTACATTTAAGGTAATCACTGATAGGTAAGGGTTTACTGTTGCCATTTTATTAATTTTTTTCTTGCTGTTTTGTAGGTGTCATGTTGCTTTCCTCCTCTCTGATCTTTTCCTTTGTGATTTGAAGATTTTCTACGGTGGTATGCTTTGACTTTTTTGTGTGTGTTTATATTATAGGGTTTTGCTTCATTATTACCATGACATATATATAAACATTTTAGTGTTAAATTTATCTATTTTAAGCTAACATCGTTTTGATCACATACAAAAGCTCTGCACTTTTAGCTCACATTTTATCTTTTTTGTTAACATAGTTTCTAACTCTTTATACTATGTATTTGTTAAAAGTTATTGTAGCTATATTTATTTCATTGTATATTTTTTTTTTGAGTTGGAGTCTCACTCTGTCGCCCAGACTGGAGTGCAGTGGCTGCTCCCGGCCACCGCAGCCTCAACCTGCTGGGCTCCAGTGATCCTTCCGCCTCAGCCTTCCGAGTAGCCGGAATTACAGGCATGCGCTACCACGCCCGGCTGATTTTTTGATTTATTGTAGAGATGAGGTCTCGCTGCCCAGGCAGGTCTCTAACCCGCGGGCTCAGGCAATCCACTCACATCAGCCTCCCAAAGGAACATTATACTGGATTATA
Source organism: Carlito syrichta (assembly GCF_000164805.1). NCBI lineage: Eukaryota > Metazoa > Chordata > Mammalia > Primates > Tarsiidae > Carlito > Carlito syrichta. The sequence goes on from NW_007232901.1 coordinate 47,733, forward strand.
CATGATTTATATACCAGAGTTGCAGTAGTAGAATATTCTAAATTTGGCTATTTATTTATTATCTACCAGTGAGTTCTATACTTTCAAATGTTTTAATGTTACTAGTTAGTGGCCTTTATTTTGCTTTAAAAACATTATCTAGCATTTCTTTTAAGGTAGGTCAAGTGGTGATGTAATCTCTCAGCTTTGTTCGTTGGGAAGGTCTTTATCTCCAACTCATTTATAAAGGACAGTTTTGCCAGATAAAATATTCTTGGTTGGTAGGTTTTGTTTTGTTATGTTTTGTTTTAAATCTTTTAGTACCTTGAATCTCAGACTCTTCTGGCCTGCAGTATTTCAGCTGAGAAATCCACTGATAGCCTTAATATAGTTTCAATGCTGCCTTCAGATTTTTCCTTGTCTTTGATTTTTGACAGTTTGATTCTAATGTATTTTGCTGAAGTCTTCTGTGGGTTGACTCTGATTAGAGACCTTTGAGATTCATATACCCAAGTATTTATATTTTCTTTCCCCAGTATAAACAAAAACTTTCAGTCACTGTTTCTTAAAAAATAAGCTTTCTGCCGGGCTCGGTGGCTCAGCCTGTAATCCCACGCCTTTGGGAGGCTGAGGTGAGTGGATTGCCTGAGCCTGCGGGTTCGAGACCTGCCTGGGCGGCGAGACCTCATCTCTACAATAAATCAAAAAATCAGTCGGGCGGCATGCCTGTAATTTCAGCTAATCAGAAGGCTGAGGTGGAAGGATCGCCGGAGTCCAGCAGGTCGAGGCTGCGGTGGTCAGGAGCGGCCACTGCACTCCAGTCTGGGCGACAGAGTGAGACTCCAACTCAAAAAAAAAAAATAAGCTTTCTGTCCTTTCTCTTTCTCTTCATCTTCCAAAAATTCTATAATGTGGATGTTAGGTCTCTTGATGGTGTGCCATGGATCTTGTAGACCTTCATTGTTTTTCATACATTTTTCCCCCTTTCTTCTCTAATTAGATGAGTTCAAATTATCTGCCTTCAGTTTATATTCTTTTTCTTTGTGATTTAGTTTGCTATTGAAGCTCTCTATTGCATTTTGTAGTTTAGCCATTGTATTCTTCATCTTTAAAATTTTGTTTGGCTCTTTTTTATGTTCTATCTCTTTGTTAAGCTTCTTGTTTTGATCTTGTATTATTTTCCTGACTTTGTTAAATTGAGTATATATGTTATTTTAGAGCCCATTGAGCTTCTATAGAAAAATTATTTTTAATTTTTTTGACCAGGTAATTTATGAGTCTCCATTCTTTGTTGTCAGTTACTGGAAGTTCACTGTGATTCTTTGATTATTCCATAATTTTTGTGATTTTTGTAGCCTTGCATAGGTGTCTACACATTTAAAGAGGCAGTCATTTCTTCTAGACTTTAGGGACTAGCTTCAGTAAGAAAAGACCTTCACTTGTGGGGAGTAGAAAACACTGGAGCATACTGTGGCACTGGGTCTAGTGACACAGATCGCCAAGTTCAAGGGTGTACAATGGCTCCTCGTCTTGGTGGGGGTACAGTGTCTTATGGGCTCAGAGAACTAGGGTTTGTGATATCAGCAACTGCATGGTCTTTGGTGGCTACAGAAGGTTTACAGTGGCAGTGAGGGTTGTTAAGATTTTCATCACTAGACCCATAGGTCTAGTGGCAAAAGACCAGGGCAGGCAGGTAGCAGTAGATGCCAAGGCTGAGGCTATGCACTTGCTTGGCTATGGGAGCTGGTTGAAGGTATGATTATGGCAGTGGGAGCTGGGGACAGGGATCAGGCAACTGCATGCATGTGCTTAGCTGCAGGGACTGAAACGCACAGTATACACACATACACACAGCCATAGAGACCAGCTGAAGATGCCAACATGGTGGTGTGGTTGGGTGACAAAAGTCAGGTCCAACTCCTTGTACATGGCAGTAGCAGGAGGTATGGCTGGCAGTATTCCCAAGCCTAGCCGCAGAGCTGAACTGAGGGAGGACTCATGAAGTGATTCTGCCCTCTTTCTTCCTTCTTTTTGCCTTGAACAAGAGCACAATGACCATCTTGTTCTCTGGATGACAAGGCCAAAAGAATGTCAGAGGACTCCTTTTTGACAAAATGAACTAAACAAAAAGCATCAGCAGTCATCTACCTCTTGACTTATTGTTTTGTGAGAAAAACATGCCATTGTATTTATCTGAAGGCATTGTTAACTATAAGAGTGAGTAATGGTGAAAATGGATGGCCATATCCATAGAACTAAACAGAGTGAACAGATAGATGCAAGACAAATGGAAACACATTTTTATAATAAAGTTGTTTCTAATCAGTCATGGTAAATTGGAACAACTTCATAGTCAGTTAAAGAAAATAATAAAGATGGAGTCTTACCTTGCTTCTTAAAGCGAAATATAATCTAAGGATCAGCCTGAAATTCTGCCAAGCAAACTTTGCCAAGAAAAAATTAGTAAATGCTAGTTTCTCCTATAGTGTTCCTCCAGCATTAAAAAAAAAATTTGCCTTAATGTCTACTTTTTCAGCAGTTATAACTGCAGACCAAGTATTGAAAAAGTCAATGGGGAGTATTATATTGGCTTATTGTGCTTTTAAAATTATAGTCTCCTTAAACTTTATTAACCACAAAGTTGAATTTGTACTAACCACAAAGATGAATCCATATTTCCCTGAAGTAAAACCAGCAAGGAAATCATTTTTGTTGTATTTATAGTTTTGAAACAAAGGAATGCATCTTTGTGTTTTTCTTTTTCAGTTTTCCTAACAGTATTATTCAATCCTTATAAATTGACTTGTGTGGCTTTCCTTTTTATTCTGAAAAAGTTAAAATATAATGGGAAATACATGTTCATTGAATTGCTGCTAAAAGTTTCTTTAAAAAGTCACATGGGCCTGACGCTTTTGGGAATAAGATAGCATTGACCACCATTTCCATTTTTATGACTGTCTTTTCTATGAGCCTTCTTGGTCATCTTCCTATAAAACCAATCTTGGCATTTGTACTTTCCTATGAAAGTATCCATTTCATGGGTTTTTAGCATAATGGTATAAAGTTATCCATCTCAACTCTTATGGTTTTTAAAAGATACTTCTGTATACATGTGTGTCCTATTATTGTTTCTGATACTGTATGTTTATATTCTCTTACTTGCTCTCTCTCTCTTTCATTCTCATACTGTCTTCCACCATCAAAACTTTGTCTGTTTTGGCGGTCTTTAAGATAGTGTTTGGTCTCATCAACCAACCCTACTTTTTGTTTATTTCCTACCTAATTAATTTTATCTTTTATTTATATTTCCTACTCTCTTTTTGATTTAGATTTTTGGGTTGTTCCTTTTTTCACCTTTTTGGATTTGAAATACTAGTCAATTTATCGCAAATGTATTATTTAAGTACAGCTTCAGGGCATATGCTATTCATTTTAATATAGGGTAGTTTGTTTTAAATATTTAATAATAACACATCTTTAGATTTATGCTCTTTAATGATTTTTAAGAAATAAATCTCATAATTTCTTAAGGGTGTTTTTGCTTTTATTTAGTGTATTTTAATTTTACGTGTTTTGTAACCAATGTTCTTTTCCCAAAACCCAAATCTGACCATGAGAAAAAATCAGACAAACCCAAATTGAAGGACAGTATATAAGACCCTAACCAGAACACCTCAGAACTATCAAGGTAATCTAAAACAATTAAAGTCTGAGAAACTGTCACAATCCAGAGAAGACTAAGGACATGTAACAACTAAATGCAATGTTGGATGAAATCCTGGGACAGATAAAAAGGACATTATGGAAAAACTAATGAATTTTAAATTAAGTGTGGAGTTCGGTTTGTAATAATGTGCTGATATTGTTTCTTTAATTGTGACAAATTTACCAGGCTAATATACCATGTTAAGAATAGAAGAAACTGGATGAATGTCATACTGGAAATCTCTATAGCAGAGGTCCCCAAGTCCTGGGCCACAGACTGATACCATTCTGTGACCTGTTAGGGACTGGGCTGCACAGCAGGAGGTGAGTGGCAGACGGACAGTAAGAGGAGCTTCATCTGTATTTACAGCCTCTTCCCATCATTCACATTACCACCTGAGTCCCTCCTTCTGTCAGATCAGCAGCGGCACTAGATTCTCAGAGGAGCACAAATCCTACTGTGAACTGCACACACAAGGAATCTAGGTTGTATGCTCCTTATGAGAATCAAATGCCTAAGGAGCTAAGGTGGAGCTGAGGCAGTGATGCTAGCACTCTGGGGAGTAGCTGCAAATACAGATCAACACCAGCAGTGAGGTTTGACTGCACATCCCCACCCCGCATCTGTGGAAAAATTGTCTTCCACAAAACTGGTCCCTGATGCCAAAAAGGTTGGGGACCGTTGCTCTATAGTATCTTTTAAAACAGTTCTGTAAATCAAAAACTGTTCTAAAAAAATGTTTACATTTTAAGAAAGCTAAACAAAACAAAACCCCAACTCTCCTGGGCTTGTCTCTTTGCTCAGCATGCCACACGCTCACATGCCTACCCTATTTTCAGACTCTGTCCCTCTGTCCCACTGTCCCTGCTGTCCTGACTCCCTGCAACTACCTGCCCTTTACTCAGTTTACTCTGCCTCATCCACACAGACCTTTTTGTTGTTCCTCCATATGGCAGCTATGATCACTTTGGAGGACATTTTCACATACTGTCTCTAATATCCATGCATCTTACCTCTCATCCAGCTCACATTTTTTAAACAAGTGTCCTCTTTGAAGTGAGGCATTTCTGGCCACTTTATTTAAAAGTACAATTTACTCAACTTTCTCCTTATGCTTTTATCTCATTTCTTTTATTTTTCCTTCATAGCAGTTATCATCGCCATCTAACACATAGACACACACGCACATATGCATTCACATACACAATTATTGTCTTTATTGCCTGTCTCCACTCTTTACAATGTAAACTTCATTAAAATAGAGATCCTTTTATGTTTTCTTCACAGGTGTATCCCTAATACCTATACAACATTTGACACATAGTAAGAACTCAGTGAGTGCTGATTGAGTAAAATTAATCAAGCAGGACCCTTTAGCAGTTACCCAACAGAAATGCTGGTGGATTTAGTTTATGGAAATGAAGATGGACGAAGTGGTCAACTTTGGAATGTATTTTGGATGTTGAGCAAACAACACTAATGAGTGAATCAGGTGTGGGTTATTGGGGAAGGAAAAGAGTGAGGGATGATTCAGGTTATTGAAGGTGAGGTCATTTAATGGAATGGGAAAGACTTCAGAGGGTCCTATAGGGGTGGAGAGCCCAGAGCAGTGTTTGAGATGCTGGGTTTTAGATGCCTCTAAGACATCCAGATAGAGATGATCTGTATGAGCTTGGGTTTCGAGGAGACTGGAACTGGAAACACTAACTTGAGAGTGACATACAACTATTCTTCAAAGTCACAGAACTAGATGAGATTACCTAGAAGTAGGCCATAAAAGAACATAAGACCAGGTGCACCCCACAAATTTAATTGTGGTCAGAGGAGGAATAGACTGCAAAAAATAATACCAGGAGGTGAGAAAGTAAGGCTGGGAGTAAAAAACTAGATAGAAGTAGCACCATGGGGGATTTGAGAGAATAATTTTCAAAGAAGAAAGCAGGCAACAATATCAAATGAGGGCTAAGTAATCACTAAGATGAGAACTGAAAGTTGTCTCTTGGCTTGGGCAAGACGAAGACCGC